>NC_060280.1:67635103-67749708 GCF_021613505.1 Equus quagga
GAACTTAACCACTCGGCCACGGGGCCAGCCCCTGAATCACATATTTTTAACAATTATAAAATTAAGACAAAACCAGGCCAAGAGGTTCATTGTGAAAGAGAAAACACCCAGACCTGGATAATTTGTGACCAATTTTAGATTGGGTCACCGTGATGCCACAACAATGAATTGATTCATCCAATTAGAACAACCAAGTGGTTCGTCCAATTCAAACAACCACCTGATCCCATCAATGGAAAATAAATGTCAGTTGTTAGAACCTTTATTGACCAAACACTCCAGGAGTTGGCTGAATTGATGTTTTACCAACTGAAGGTTGTGATGCTATGTAGATACAGTGTTGGACTCACCTCTTCCAGGGTGTTACTTTGCTGAAAGAAAGGCCTCTCCTGCCTCTATTTCTGAATATGCAATGTTAATAATAACAATAATGCATACATGGCTACATCTGCTATGAGCCAGCACTCTAATGTGTACTTCACCTACTTTCTTTCAAGTAATCCTCGCAACCTCATGAATTCGCTATTCTTATCATCCTGACTTTAGAGATGAGAAAAGGTTCAGAGCAGTTAAGTAACTTGCCCAAGGTCACACAGCTAGTAAATGCCAGATCCAAGGCCCAGACCCAGATCTATCCAGTTTTCCTATTTATACTTGCTCACATTTGTGCAGTTGTCTCCCCAACTAGATTGTAATGTCCATGACAGAAGGGACCTGGATTCCCACATCTGAAACAGCGCTAGCATACAGGCACAGAATAGACCATCAATAAATATCTATTGAATAAGTGAGTGATTGAATGAATGAATGAATCAGCCCCACCATAATGGTGTCATGAAACCAAACAGCTCCATATCCACTCTCTGACCTGAAGCCCCCAGCATAGAGTAGCCAAGGAGGGGCATCCGGATGTGGTACTCCCAGAGGGCAGGGGTGAGGTGTGCCCACGGGTTCTACTGTTCAGAGACTGCCTGCCTTCCTGTCTCCTGTCTATTTACTTTTCCCCACCCCAGTGCACGTTTCCCATCAGTCATATGTCTGCTGATAGGCCCCTGCGCTGGGAACGCCCTGTGCCTCTCAGCACCCATCCTCATGGCACAGCCATCCGTGCTGCCTCTTGCCTAACAGCCGTCGGAGCCAGGCAGTGGGCGGCCTCGGCAATCTTGGCAATCCAGCCCGGCGAGTTTCCACCTGAACTTTGTCTCTACCGGTGACTGGATGGAGGAGCCGGAAAGGAGATCTGGGCAAAGGAAAGTGTCTTCGCATTTCTGATTCCCAACCATACAGGGCCGGGAGACAGGGCTATGCTAAAGGTGGTGGGGAAACACCAACGAGAATATACAGTCTTTGGGCAGACAGGAGCTCAGGTCTCCCCTCCATCCCCTTGCTTCCAGGAACACCTGCACGCAACTCACCTGGGACAGACCTGTTCTTCCACGGCCCCCAGACAGGAAGCTTCTCTGATGTCACATCTGATCTGCCCCCTTGAGAACTACGGCCCCTCCCTCGGACAATGCCTTGAGGGTGGAGAAGTCCAGCAGTGTGATGATTCCGTCCAGGGCTCAGGACGGAGCAGGCACCGCTTCCCACCCAGCCTCTCAAACACACGTGTGTGGCTGTGTCATTTCCAAATACCCTGGCCCTGTTTCTGTCCTGCTCCTTGCTCCTCTCCTAGGACGTGAGACACTGAATAAATGAGGAGGGGGCTTGACCCCTCCCTTGGCAAGGAAAGGAACGTACCAGAGATGAGTAGTGGGGAGACGGCTTACAAGACAAACACCTGGGGCTTGCAAAACACATCCTCTCTGACAAAGCATTTTCTCCTTTGAGCCTCACAGCTGTGAGATGAGCGATCCTGAGTTAAGTCTGCATTACAGGTGAGAAAACAGAGGCCGCACAGGTGGTTCTAAGCCGCCTCATCTCTCCTTATCACTCAGGTTCTAGGTCCCTGGAGAGCAGGAAGGGGAAAACCGTGGTGCTAAGAGGCCATACTGATAGCAGCATTGCCACTTGGTGGAAGGTCATGTGTCACTCAGTCTGCCCTCCTCCTGCTCTGAGGGCCGGGACAGGTGAAGGGCCTGTGATGGTTAACTTTATAAGGTGCCCTGACATTTGATCGAATATTATTCTAGATGTGTCTCTGCAGGTGTTTCTGGAGGAGAGTAACTTCTGAGTCAGTAGACTGAGTAAATCTGATTGTCCTCTCTAGTATGGGTGGGCCTCATCCAATCTGTTGAAGGCCTGAATAGAACAAAAAGGCTGAGTAAGAGTGAACTCCTGCTGCCTGACTGCTTGAACTGGGGCACTGGTTCTGTCCTGCCTTTGGGCTTGAACTGAAGCATCAGTCTTCCTGGGCCTTAAGCCCACGAGCTTTCAGACTGGAACTGTACCACCTGCTCCCCTGGGTCCAGCTCGCTGACGGCAGGTCTCGGGACTTGCCAGCCTCCATGATCACGTGAGCCAATTCCTTGTAATAAATCTCTTTCTGTATCTGTATATCTACATCTCTATATATTGGTTCTGTTTCTCTGGAGAATCCTGACTCCTACAGGGCCCCAGACAGGCTCTGGCTAGGGAGATGAGCTGGAAAGCCGGGCCGAGCTGGGCCAGGCAGGCCTCCCATCCCGGTGTCATCCCAGAAAGGAAGTGCTCGCCGCTCTCTTCACAGACTCTCCTCAGAAGTTGCCCTTTCTCCCCCAAAGCATTTTGTCAAAAATACTTATTGATGCTCCCCTGTGGCAGCACTATTTTTGGAGTCTGGGTACAGCAGCGAATGAGACAGAGATGCCCACCCTCATGACACTCAGCTTCCATTGCAAACGTAATAGTGAAATTAGACAGTATATTATAAGGTGAGAAATAGGACAAAAAAAATTAAAAATTGATCGGGGTAAGGGAGTTTGGGTGTGTGAGGGGGAGGCAGGTGATGGTGTCGACCAAGTAATCAAGGAAGGCATCAGTGGGGGGCGAGATTTGAGTGGACTTGAAGGAGGTGAAGGAGTGAGCCAAGCTGATATTTGGAGGAACGGCCAGTGCAAAGGCCCTAAGAGGAGAGAGGCCTGTGAGCACAAGAAATTGCAGAGCTGGCACAGTGAGAGTAAAGAAGGGCAGGGCAGCAGGAGATGCGGATGAGGTAGCAGGTGGCTGGATCACACAGAGCCATGGTAGAGACGTGAGGAGGGCGCTGTGGCAGGGCTCCTGGCAGAGGAGGACGTGGTCTGATGGAGGTTTTAAAAGGATCCCTCTGGCTGTCTATTGAGAACAGTCTGGAGAGGGGGAAGGATAGAAGCAGGGAGACCAGTAAGGGGGCTTTTGTCAAAACCCAGGCCAGAGATGACGGTGGCCCCCCAAGTGGTGTCCGTGGTCAGATTCCAGATGGAGTCAGGAAACAGGTGGAGGCAGCTCCCAGAGCAGAGCAGGCAAGTTCCAGGGTCTTGAGTCCTTCTGCTCTCTGCCCAGGGACATGCCCTAAGGACACCATCTCTCCTGGGCCCTAGGGAGCAATGGCTGGTTAAGCTAGGAATAGTCTTTCTATGGAGGGGTCTGGGGAGGATGATGAGAAGGACAAGTTCTAGCCTCTTCTCCAACATCTGGAGCAGCCACTAAGGGCTGATGACACCACACAAGTCCTAGAGCTGGGGTGGGGGGCAAAAAGGAAGGGGTAACGGTCTCTCCCACGAGTAGAGACAGCGGTGTGCTGGTAAATGTTCAACAACTGACTCTCTGGGAAAAAAATTGTGTGTGTGTGTGTGTGTGTGTGATTTTACTGATATAAAGGATGTGTTGCATATATTTTTCAAATAATCATAAAATATACAATACCCTTTTTTGTAAATTCCATATAGCCGATTGGTTCTCCCAGAATGCTTCTGTTGATTTTTGCAGAACTCTTTGATCTGTAGCCAACCTATGGTTCCAATGGACAAATGAGTGTTGCTCCCACACGCGTGTCGGTGGATATTTGCATTTACATTAATGGGTAAAAGGAAGTGAGACAACAAAGACGTTTGTTGGAACTTCTTCCATTTGTCAGTGATGGGAGTGACTTCTTTGCTGCATCAGATAATAGTTTTCAATTACTGCAAGAAAATTTCCTCAATTTTTTCTGCTATTTACAATGGAATAGCTACACATACAAGACACTTTTAAGTTTAATCTGCATTATTAAGATTTTCTCCATCACTGTTTTAAGTCTAAACAAATAACAAAACAATAAATGGATTCCTGATTTACAGTATTTGCCAATTTCCATGTTGTGAATTCCCCTACTCTGGTTGATTTCAAGCTACCAAGGGGACATTATCGCAAGTGGATTTGAGAAGAGTTGCTTAACGGTGAGCCACTACACAGAATTTCCAACATACAGATACAATCTATGTAAATAACCTCAAGAGCATACGTAACAATAACATGTAGTGAAATAATTAAGTAAAAAGTTTTGAGTATTTGTTACCTTTGTGTTTAATATAACTTACTTAATTGTAAGTTTACATACTTTAATTTTTAATATTGGCTGTGTTTATCAACCAGCTTCACAAAATCACTGAAAGTTTGATAATCAACTCGCGTAAGCCTAGACAAGCCAACTCTAGCACGCCACTGACGGTGTGGTACTTTCACAGATACCACCCATCTCCCCAGCTGTGAGATTCAGTGGCTGCCTATACCCAAAAATGGGGAAACTGAGGCACAGAGGGTGAAGTGAGTTGCCCAAGGCACCTGGCAGCTGATGTCCTAGAGCGAGGGTGGCTTCAGGGAAGTGTGTCTGGCATGGGGTAAGGGGAGGGTGGTGGAAATCTGAGAGAGCCAGAGGAAGTTTCATCCAAGGGCAGGAGGGCTGTAGAGGTTGTGGGTGTGAGGGACATTTAAGCCCATGCCCCATCGCCATCACTGGCTCCGCCAGCCTGCCCGGGCCAGCCTCTCAGAATGGGATCTTGGTGGGTCTTCATGTGAAGGCAGCCACACCCAAGTTGCATAGCTGTGGCTGGTTAACAAATTAGCTTCAAATCATACGTCAATGTATGTCAATTGTAATAATAACAATTCAATGTAAATAACAAGTTTGTCCACAGGATGGAAGATGTGCCAGTGCCAGCCTCCTCGGCTGGGCTTGCCCAGAGTCAGCACAGGGGGATCAGGCCACGGGGAGTCAGGCGGAGTGTCTGGCCCCATTGGCCCAATGCACTAGTGTCCATTGTCCCAGAACTTAGGGAAGGACCAAGAGAGGGGTTGAGAGGCAGGAGCAGGCGACCCAGAGATCACAGTGCCATTCAGGACTTATTCTCCCCCTGGGACAGCCCCTTGTCCCCTTAAGTCCTCAGGGTCCTGCTTCAGTTCCCCAAGTTCCTTCTCTACTCAGCATGCCTCCAAGATGCCCACTTGCTCCTCTGGGTCCCAGAAAAGAGGGTTATGGTAACAAAGCCAGGCCCTCCCAGCCTCCCCAGGCCCACCCACGTCCTGGACGCAGAGGGAGGAGCAGCACGCAGTCCTGAACAACCAGGGAGGCCGAGCCGTGGCCTTGGGTGTGGTCACTCTGAATTCGGTGCAGCTCAGAAGCTCAGGGCAGAGAGGCCTCCGAAGGTTCTGGATGCTGTGAAGGGCCAGGGCGGCAGGGAGTACAGCCCACACGACAGCACAGAGAGTGGCCACACTTCAGCTTCTGTGCACAGTGGGGAGAACCCACCCAGCCCACAGCTGCCTTTTCTGAATCCATTAGCTGTGTGACCTTGGGCAAGTTAAAGAACCTCTCTAAGTTTCTGTTTTCTCCATGTTAAAAAAAAATGTGTTAATGATACGGTGAATTCTCGGCTTTCATAAATGTACTATTTGGCTGATTGTTGTTGTTGTTAACCATTTAACGATCTGCCTGTTTGCCTGGGGAGCACTGACTTGCAGACCCTCTTGGCCTTCCCAGAAGTCCTGGTCTCTCCTGCTTCACCAGCCCTGATGAAAGCTTGGCACGAAGGATCCTATGTTGGCTTCTAGCCTCCTGTCCCCGATTCCTCAGTCCAGAAGCTAGCTACCCCTGGATTTTCCTTCCCAGTAGGACTCAGAATCTGGGTTGCTATAGCTTGCGATTTGCAGTTGGTGGCAAAACACCAGGACTTCCTCACGGGGCTCTGCGTGGCCCTGAGTGGGGCCGCTCTGTCCGCTGTCCTGGTGTCCAGGCTTTAACAATCCTGGGGACAGGGGAACACTCGGGCTAGGGCGTTTCACAGACCAAGGCTCTGAGCTGACTCTGCCAGTGAACGCAAGCAAGTGACTTGCCTTCCTGCCTCCAGGTCGCCTTTCTGCCTTTTTCATAAAGGGCATCAGGGAAGATGACCTGGGACGACAGAGGTTGCACCTGCCCAGGGCAGAGGGAGCTCCTCTGTCCTGCTTTCCCCTACCTGCCCGCCTACCCTCAAATTTTCCAGCCACTCGTGACAGCTCAGCATGAGCTCCTCAGCCCCAGAAAGGAGCTGAAATTAGGGCTCAAGCCTTGGGCAACTCGGGGAGGGGAGAGCCAGTGGAAGGAGAGCGGCAGCCTTCGGAGAGGCAGGGGTGAGAAGGCAGAGGAAGGGAGGCGGAGACCAGAGTGGGAAGGTGGGAGGGGACAGAAGCGCTGACACAGCACTCACCTGCAGTTCTGCCATAAATCACTCTCCTGAGCGCCTGGGAGCCCTCCCCGAGGGAGGGAGGAGAAGCAGAAACCCCAGATCCTAAGCCAGAACATTCCTCTGGAGGGCTGGGGACCTTGGGCAGCTCTCTGTTCTTGCTAGGGGCCTCAGTTTACCCCACTGCAAAATGGGGAGCATTAACCCCTCCTCTTAGGTCCTGTGCAGAGACTGATTATATCCCCGGGTGCAGTGAGGGCCCCCTGCAGAGGTGCTGGATCAGCAACAGGAGCGTTATCAGTAATTACCATTCCTAACAGTAGTAGTTAAAAAAAAAAAGCCACACGGAGCTCAGGAAGGTGCCTGCTCTGGGGTGTGGAGTAATAACTAATGTTTACGTAGAACCTCACAGCAGGAAAACTAGTCATGTATGTTTTTCTCATTGATTCCCACAACAATGGAGTAATGCAGGTAAGGCGGAGAGCTTTCCCCTGTCCCATTAGCCAGGTATTTCCAGTTCAAAGAGGCAAGGAGCTGCCCCAGGCCACGGAACCAAGTGGTTGGGAGAAAGGAACCTAAAACCTCATGATTCTAGACCCACCC
This sequence comes from Equus quagga, assembly GCF_021613505.1. Lineage (NCBI taxonomy): Eukaryota > Metazoa > Chordata > Mammalia > Perissodactyla > Equidae > Equus > Equus quagga. The sequence goes on from NC_060280.1 coordinate 67,642,303, forward strand.
TCTCCCTTTCCACTGCCTGCCCCTTAAGAACCAGGAAACATCCCAATCCTGGGAGGGTGGGCTATCACAGGACTTTGGGGTCCTAGTCTGGCTCCCAAATGTGCCACTTCCAGTGGAGTGGCCTCAGCTACTTCCCTGCCATAACGGAGGTGATCAAACCCCGAGGGTGGTTGGGACACTTTAGGAGAGGTCATGGGTTCAAAGGGCTTAGCCAAGCTCCTAGCACAGAATAAGTGTTCAATTAACGTCAGCAATTGGGTTTATCATTCCTGAGATTTCAGGAAAGGGAGGAGCTCTGCCCCTGGTTTGCTTGCCACTCTAGAGGCCAAGAGATAGGAACGGTGACCCCCTAATTCTCTCCCAGTTTAAGGGGTCCAGGAAGTCATTTCTATGGCCTTTCTCATTTTCCCCTGGAGTCCCCTCCCCAGGGGCTTCCGAGCCCACAACAGCTGGCATCACAGTCAGAGGACATCACCAAGGTGATGGGTGTCTTGAGCTGAAGCAGAGGGAAGCAGGGACCTAGACCCTGGAAGTTAAGAGGCTTCTGCTCTGACCTTGGGCTTAGAGCTGACCTGAGCCCAAGGCAGGCACAGGACAGAAGATTGGCTTCCCCCCAAAGCCATGATTTGGGAGGAAGCTTAGGGCAGTACCTGGAGCACGGGCTCCAGATCCCACTGATCTGAAACCTAGCTCTGCCTCAGTTTCCTCCACTGTAAAGTGGGGTTATAACAGCCATAGTGGGGACTGAATGTGGTTATGTGGGTAGTGTTCCCCTCCCTTCACTCATGGTGGAGGCCGCAATGCGGCCCAGGATGCCAGACAGCTAGGCAGACCTACCTGCAGACCTGGCTTCCCCTGTGTGTGACTGTCTTGGGCTAGCCTGCCCTGGGATGAGAACCCCCCCATGGGTGGGACTGCTGAGTGGGAGCGCAGACCACAGGAGCATTCGGGGCCTCTCCCACTTCTTCAGAGCATGGCAGCTGCCTGTCTTCCAGGACGTACCCACCCAGCTGCCGCTGCGGACCCTCAGAGACTGCCAGGCTCCCTTGATGGCTGCCTGGGTGCCCTGACCCTCCTCCGGGGTCCCCGTGGCCCCCGTGGCCCCCATGCCCCACATGGGAATCACACAGCCTCCTCCTGCCATCCTCAGCCCTGTGGTGGGCCAGCCAGTCAGGTGGCGCGTCCCGAAGCGCCGAGGGCCCCACATTAAGTGGTTCACTTAGCCCGGGCTCCGTGTTTTGATTTTGCCCAGCTGCGTCTGTGTGCATTTAGATTAATCCTGTGAGCCAGCAGGCGCAGGGCAACCTGCTATTTATCAACAGTGCCTGCGCGATTCCCGTTTGATACGCCGCCACCCTCCCTGGGCGGAGAAGCCTCCAGTCTCCTTCCTCCCCACAGGAGCGGGGAGGGACGGAGGGGCCCATGGAAGGGGTTGCCGCAGCCACCCACCCTGGGCGTTGCACAGACACGCCCCCCAGCCTATATGGCCTCTTCCCCCTCAGCACCTATCCAGCACTCCGCTTTCATCACCAGGCCTTTGATCTGCAGCATCTTAAGTCTAGAAGGCTCCAGGATCACGGGTGTGGCAGCTCTAAAGCCAGCAGGAGGCAAGGTGCTCTGAACGATATTCAAAGACCCATCCCTGACTCGATTTTCTCACCTGTAAGACGGGGTGAATGATACCCATCCTGCTTATACATAAGGTTTTCTTGAAGGTGAAATGGGAGTATCTGTGGACAGCACTTGGCCAGGTGTCAGCCCTGCTGCGTTGTCAGGTGCAAGGCAGGAGGGGAGTGCAGTGGGCATCATTGGAGGCAGGGTCCCATTCTGCCCTCTCAGTTATGTGCCCTTTGGGGAGTCACTAAGACACATGGCCTCTCTGTTTCTTCCCCTGTAAACCGAGCACAGTAACCCGTGTCCCATCTTCTCACAGGGTGGATGCAAAGACCGACAGAGATCAGCTTCCCCCATCATTTGAACTCTCTCCAGGTGCTTTGAACACAACATCTGATTTCACACTGGGCAACCCAGTGAGGGAGAAACTGCCACCCCAGACTACTGATAAGGAGCCAGCCATCAGAGAGGTCCACCTCATCCAAACTTGTGCTCCCACCACCCGTGCTCCACCCGAGGGGACTCTGCTTGGGTGGAGTTCTGTCCCTCTGTGCCAGGTCATATCGGTGGCGTGATGGCCTCGATCTGGAGGTAGACGGGAGGGCAGGGTCGCTGCTTCTTGGAGCTACAGGCACCTCATCAGAACCCCAACTCCCCCACCCCAACACTGACCAGCCTCACCCGCCGGAGGATCAGAGGGCTGTCGGAGGTCACCAGGTCAGCACCCCTCCCTGACCCCTCCCAGGAGCGCGCCTGCCTGAGCAGCACCTCTGCCCCTGGTGTCCCTCCAGGTTGCATCCATCCATCCACCCCGTGGGAAATCCTCCTGGGCAAGGTCACCTCGTGATCTCCACTAGCGAATCCCCAGTCTCTGTCTCTACCCCTACCTTGCCCCTCAGCCTCAGATTTTTTTCTATGGGTTTATTTCTCTTTTTTTAACAGCTTTATTGAGATACAACTCACGTACTGTAAAATTCACCTGTTTAAAGTGTACAATTCAGCGATTTTTCATATATTCACAAACCCTTGTGACCATCACTACAGCTTAGTTTAGAAAATTTTCATCATCTCAGGAAGAAACCCATACCCTTAACCATCCCCTCTGTGTTCCTCCAGCCCTACGCTGTCCCTAAGCAACTGCTAATCTACTTTCTGTCTCTACAGATTTGCTTATTCTGGACATTTGTAGGAACAGAATTATATCATCTGTGACTGACTTCTTTCACTTAGCCTAATGTTTCCAAGGTTCATCCACATTGTAGCCTGTGTCAGCACTTCATTCCTTTCTATGGCTGAGCAGTAATATTGCATGGATAGACCACCTTTCGTTTATCTATCGGTTGGTGAACAACTGGGTTTTTCCACCTTTTGGCTATTATGAGTCATGCTGCTTTAACATCAGTATACTAGTTTTTCTGTGTGTGTCTGTGTGTGTGTCTGTGTTTTCAATTCTCTTGGGTATATACCTAGGAGTGGTATTGGTGGGTCATATTCTAACTCAGTATTTAACGATTTGAGGAACTGCCAGACTGTTTTCCAAAGTGGCTGCACCATCTTTCCTTCCCACCAACAGTGTGGTTTCTCCACCTCCTCGACAACACTTGTTATGGTCTGTCTTTTTGATTATCACCATCCTACTGGGTGTGAAGTAGTCTCTCATCGTGGTTTGGATTTGCATTTCTCTGATAACTAGTGATGGTGACCATCTTTTCATTTGTTTATTGGCCATGTGTATATCTTCATGGGAGAAATACATATTCAGATACTTTGCCCATTTTTTAATTGGGTTATTTGTCTTTTTATTATTGCATGGTAAGTGTTCTTTATATATTCTAGATATAATCCCTTGGCCTCAGATTTGAAGAGCTAACTGGGCCTAGCCTTATAGTCCAGGGGGAGGACCACAGGCTTTGGAATGAGACCGACTTGGGTTCCAATCCCGACTCCGACTGAGCAGTGGGGAGTTTATTGAACTCATCTGTAAAATAGAGGTGCTAGCCCCTGAACAATTACACATGCACACGCTTGTGTTTAGCTGGTGCTAGGCACAGGGCCGAGACTCTACAGTCTCCCCACCGCGACAGGTAAGGAACTGTTATCATTCTTGTTTTGCAGGTGGGGCAACTGAGGCACAGAGAACTTGCCACAGACGATGGAGTAGTAAGTGGCAGAGCTGGGAGTTGACCACACATCTGTGAGATTCTAGAGCTGAGAGCCACATGGTATATTGCCTTCCTAAGGTAGACGATCAATGTGTGTTGAATGAATGAATGAATGAATGCCTTCACTGATGGGGACCTCACTACCTATAGTAGCAGTCTGTGCTACTATTTGATACTTCTAGTTAGTGCAAAGTCCTCTCTTTCATTGAGTAAAACTTGCCCAGCCCTCATCATAACTCCCTCCTATTGGCCCTGGCTCTTCCTCCAGTGGACTCCTGATACCCAGGGGCTTGGCTCACCTCTCACTGCTGACTCCAACCCTGGGAGGTCCCCTCCCCTCACACTCGCACACTCATGCATAAGCCCCAGCCCTGCCCACTGGATCCCATGGCTGAGTCTGGGGAGGGACCACCTCCCACTGGGCTATCCAGCTCTCCCACTGGATGCAGAGAGAGCCAGATCCCCCTCCCAGGGACCAGGGGCTGAGGCCTCCACAGGGACATCCGGCCCTTGTCAATGGTGATGAGGGAGCCATGGATACTGGCTTTGTGACCGCCGTCAACCACCAGGTCAGGCGATGGCAGAGCAGGACCCTGGTAGGAGTGGGAGGTGCCTGTGGCTGGCCGCCAGGAGGGGTGCACAGAGAGGAGATGCCCATCCGAGCAATCTCACGCTTGGTTAGCTTTGTGAGCGACAGTGCTTCAGAGCTGACCCATTGTGGCCCCAGGGCTGACCTGACTAGAGGGCGGGGAGACCCAATCTCAGGCTGTGAGGCCCAGACAGCACTTGGGGGGCCACAAGCGGGCTTCAGTGCATGAGCCTCCCCCACCCCGCCTGAGGAGCACAATCAGCCTGCCGTGCAGTCAGGCAGGAGAGAGCACCTGAGCCCCACAGCCAGCCCCTCCAGACAAGGTGCCAGCTAGGCCTCTGTCTCCAGGAAGGGGTTCCAGAGCGGGGGTAGGGGGCACCTTCTGCCTGCCCTCGAGAATTCAGGCTGGGTGGGACAGCTGAGACTGCTCCCTTCTGCCTCTGAGACTGAGACTCCCAACAATCCAGGGCCAGGGCCTCCAGCTGTGATCTGGATGCAGAGGGAGCTCCCCGTGATGGGGGAGAATCTAGGGCCATTAGGTCCAACAGTACCTGCAAGTCAGCGTTACAGTGAGAGCCTGGTTTGGGGGTCAGGGGGACCTGGCTTGAATCCTCCCTCTGCGAGTTTCTTCGCTGCCCTGGCCTCAGTTTGCATTTCTGTAAAATGGGGGCAGTGACGCTTACCTTGCAGAGTTGTTATAAGGATTAAATGAGTCAAGCCAATCCCAAAAGGGTACATACACCATGACTCCATTTATTCGACATTCTTGAAACAACAAAACGATAGAAATGCAGAACAAACCAGTGGTTGCCAGGGGTCAGGCGAGAGGGAGGAGCGGGGAGGTGATGGTGCCGCAGAAGAGCAGCAGGGAAGATGCTCGTGGTGATGGAAATGCCCTGCACCTTGTGATATGGCGCGAAGTGGTCCCACTGCAGGAAACTGGGTCAAGGGCATGGGATCTCTCTGTATTATTTCTTACAGTTGCTTGTGAATCTACAATTGTCTCAAAAACAAAAAGTTTAATTTTTTAAAAAGAGAGTTATTTCACGTCTGATGGAGAGTAAGCAATCTACAACATCAGCTATCCGCACTCCCCATCCCCGAGCTCCTCTGTGAGTGGGTGTCGCCTGGGAATCAGCATCACTTAAAGCTGTCACAGCACATGGGGGGAGGCAGGTGAGAAGAGCCTGACTCTCTGTCTGGCATCTTTGATTTGTGCGCCTGCCGTGAGTGCTTATAAATGCGCGAGTGAGAGTTGGCGAGTGAATGAATGAATGACTATTACAGCAAATGAACTATTGACCTCTCAGGAAATGAAATGGGCTTAAAGCAAGAGATACCTGAGACGGACACAGGACGCATCTTGCAGCTCCCAGACTGGCCAGTCCAGGTGCCTGCGTCCCTACCTCGTCTCGTCCCCCCGGGTTGCATCACGGGGTGTGTCGAGGGACAGGCTGCATGCCCGCGAGGACAGCACTGTGACGCACTTTAATTAGTGCAAGAGTAAATTACTCGGATGTGGAGAAGCCGACTTCCCCGACGGCGTGGGAAAATGGAAGCCTAGCATTTTCAATTTAAGGTTTAGTTAGATAATGCCTATTGGTGCCAGTAGATTACAAAGTGGATATTAAATCCTGCAGGATTTGGAATCGGAGCATATAAGTAGAATCCATAAGTAGGGGGACGCAGCCGGAAGGAGCTGGCCTGCTACTGTCCTCAGCTAAGGAGAAAGCAAGAAAGCAACTCTATGAAGAAGCAGCCGGCACAGCTCTGGGTCCTAAAGCTTCCACCAATGACAAGGGCTCCCAGAAGGCAAGGGGCTGGTGATCACTGAGATCCCAAGGGCTGGGATGGCTTTCCTTACCAGCTCCCTGAGCAAATTCCTCCCATGTTCCAGATGGGAGCTTCAGGGCCCAACAGCACCCCAACCTTGCAGCCATGCTTCCATCTCATCTGGCCCTTCCTTCTCTTATCCATCCTGTCAACTCCTACACTAACTTCAAAACGGCTCAAGCATCCCCTGCTCCAGGAAGCTCCCGAACTACCAGCTTGGATTCCTCGTGAGCCCAAGGACCTGGGCTTCCAGGGCACTGCAGTCACCATCGGTTACTATCAGCACGGACTTACCCCACTTCCCCCCGACTCTCTGAAGGGAGTGACGTGACTTTCTCCCCTCCACCCCGCTCCCGGGCACACGGGGTACTCAACAAACACGCGCTGCACAACCAGGGCTTTACGCTAAATATGTATTGCTCTTTGAACAGCAGAAGCATTTTCGATATGTGATGCATTCGCAGCTTTGGAGACCCTAGAGGTGCAAAAGGATTAGGGCCACAGGCCCCCTCTGCCCTGCCTTGCAGCACCAGCTCCTCCTGGGCAGCCTGTCTCCCGTGTGTCCTCCAGGCAGACGTGTGCACGCATCTCCCCCTTTCTTAACAAAACAGCAGAACACGCTCCACGTTCCTCCCCCTTCACTAGCTTCACTTCACAACCTTTCTTGGGGACTGTTCCTTATCATTGCACAGAGGATGTCCTCATGTTCCCAGTCATCTTTGAACTAGGCCCTGCAGCTTCAAGACGGGGAGTCTTGGGGCTGGGGGTGGGGGCTGCGGGCTGTGAAGATGGACTCCCGGATCCCCTTTTACCCCCAGATTGGCGTGAGGATGATGAGGAGCCTTGGGCCGGCCTGTGTGGCTGACCCGGACCAGCAGACTCAGGAGCGTGGACCCAGCGCCTGGAAGCCAGGAGCTGAGCCAGGGGATGGCGGTGGGGACCATCACTGCCTTCCCTGAGGCCTGGATGACGTCTCTGGCAGGCCCAGCATGAAGGCTTGGGCTCAGTGGAGAAAGAGGATATAGAAGCTTATTAGTTTAAGCAGGATGAGATGTGTAAATTAATTACCCCAGCCACCCGTGCATGTAGCAGCCGGCCCATGCGCCGGGGGAGGAACATTAGCCTCCATCCTTCTTGCGGTTTGGCTCCAATGCCAGATGCAGCCAGAGGACCCATGGCTGCATGCCCACATGATGAAGGGGGGCCCAGCTCGCCCCCAGGAGCCAGAGCTGGGTGGTCTCGAGGGATGAGCAGGCCCCTCCCAGGAATGGCAATGTTGGATTCTGCCACCAGCAGCAGCAAAAGCAAGGGTCAGAGGGAGGGGAAGGGCCTGCCCTCTGCCTGGTCCCCACACTCCTTCCCTGAGCACCTGTTTATCGGGTGACACAGGGGGCCAGGCACTGACCTTCTATTTAATCTTAAAAAACCCCATGGTCTCTGTTATTAGCCCTATTTCACAGATGAGAAAACAGGACCACGAGGAATGAATGACTTGTTCTATTGGCAGAGTCAGGCTTCAGGTCCAGGGCAGCATGCTGCCTTCCACAAGGGTAGACAGGCAAGGAGCCATCTCCGGGATCGGGTCGTCCACATGAGCCTTCCCCACTTCCACGCCTTATGGCAGAAGTCCCTCCTCCATACGTAGCCCTCCCTCTCCCATTAGCTCCCCCTGCAGCTAGGACCTGCTCTCCCACCCGCCTCCCTGCCCACGGGCCCTCTGCTTTTAGCCATTCCCCAGACTGCCCCATCCTTCTGTTCTTCTTGCCTCCGTGTCTTTGCTTGTTCCTGCCCCTGGAATGCCGCCAGCATCTCTGCTTGCCACAGTTGGCCCCACGGTCCACGTCTCCAGCCTCCATCATTGCTCACCTGGACCTCCACTCTTGCTTCACCCCAGTCCATTCCAGAGCCCTCCTCTTAGAGCACCAGTCTCCTCACTCACCCTCCTGCGGAGGCGGCTGCTGCACTTCCAGTAAAACCCTGACTCCTTACGTGGTGCTGTGTGGTCAGACCCTGCCGCCCCTCGGCTGTCCGTCGTCCCCTCCTCACTACCTTCCAGCCGGGCTGGCCTCTGACCTTCTCACACCAGCAGAACTCACTCTCGAGAGCAGGTCCCTCTGTGTGGATCTCGTCACCTCCAGGTCTTCTCGTCCCCAATCTCAGCACCGCCCTGCTCTCCGCGGGGAGAGCCCAGCTCCCTGAGTCCGCCCCCTTCACCGTGCGTTGTGCTGGCGTGGCACTCACACTGTCTGCATCAGCCCACGGCTTCATCAGTGACTTAGCCTCTGTAAGTTCCATGAAGAGGAGCGACCTGCGCCTCCTGGATGCCCCGTGCTTGGATCTGGGTGGGCCGTGACCACTTGGCATGAACGAAGGAGCCCCCTCCGGTTCTGCCGGCACTGAAATCCTGGCTCCCTCCCTCCCTTCTGCAGGACGGCTGTGCTCCTCTCACCTGGGCTGCACAGTGGACTCAATCTTGGGCTTCAGCTCAGCTAGCCTGGTTCCCTGCTCTAGGCAGGTGCCCACCAAAGCCACCAAAGACCCACAACCTCATCTCTCGAGGAACAACTGTGAGTCCTTTTCAGTGACGGACTCTCGAAGGCTATGCCTTCCACCGACAGCTCCACCTTCTGCAGGTCACCAGTCAGCAACGGGGTGAGCAGTCCATTGAGGGTTTCAACGTGAGGATGGGACCAATCTCAGAGAAACGCGGTTTGCTCCCCAGCCAACCACAAGGCCGGGGGCAAAAACGATCAGTCCACTTGGGATTGAGTTCTTAATAACCAAGGGCTAGCCAAAGACCTCCCTTTCCTCCCTCTCCTGGCCTCTGTCCTCCCCGGAGAGCCTTGGGGACCCAGGGCCTTGTCCTCATCCCCTGGTTCCCCTCCCCCACTGCTGTATCCTCTCACAAGGGGCTCTAGGTTCCCAGGGTCCTGGTCCCACTCCCTCCTCCTTGCCGTTGCCTCTTCTTAGCCTCAGCCTTGGTAAGGTGATGAATTAGGACCCAGGAGTTGGCACATCCACCCAGCAATTAGTGCTTATCTCCCTTGTTTATGTGGCTGAACAACGGCTCATTTTCAAACTCAATAGTCACTACTCAGAAAGATAAAACCAGGCAGGGCTCTTGGGAGGCGATCTGAGGGTTTGGCGGGAAAACGAGGATCAGCGCGCTGGGCCCACACCTTCGCCTCCAAGCACCGCCCCCTCTGGATAGTCACTCCCAAGCCCCCAGTTTTACCCTTCTGACCTCCCCGCATAGGCCCTTAGGAGGAAGGTACACATTTCCCAGTCCGCAGGTGGGAATCTGAGGATGGCCGAAGTCAGGGGGCTCTGAGTTTGCAGCCCTCAGTTGCCCCTCACCCTCGATTTCCAGGACTCTGGCTTTCCATCTCACACTTCCGATGGTGGTCTGCCTTTTAGGGTCCCGCACCATCAGGGGCTGCAGAACTGAACCGGACGTCCCACCAGCCCCTCCCTCAGACCCCACCCCCAGAGAGAACCCAAGGGCGGTAGCGCCCATACGGAGGGGACCCTCCCACGCCCTACCCTGCAGCCCTAGGCCAGGTAGGGCCGGGTTTGGTGGCGCGATCAGCATGCCCATCCTTCCTGCTCGCTGGGGGACCGCCGTCTGGAGTCAGACGTTCTACGGCCCAGGACTACAAGGTCTCGTTAGTCTCTGCAGAAGGGAGGGGACAAAGGGGCTCCCGTTGGGGGAGGGCTGCCTGAGTCCTGACCGCTGGATCAGGAGAAGGGAGGGAGGGAGGGAGGCTCAGGGAACAGTAACCGCGGGGAAATGCTGCCACCTGCTGGCCATGTCTCCGAACTGCAGGGAGCCCTGGAGCTGGTTCTGCCGCTAGGAAAACAGAGGGGGCCCCCCTGCTGGTCCCTCCCGTGCAAGGTTAAAAAGGTTAAAAAGACAGGAAAATCAAGCTTGGTCCCAGGTTAGGATATTGTTGTTGTTGCTGTTGTTGATTTGACAACAATAGTAACATTATCTTGTCTCAATTATTGAGAGCTCGCGCTTCATGCACACTGTTTTGTTGTTCCCAAGTACCCTTGAAGAAGCCCGTTAACTTCCTGGAGGCTGGGTAACTTGCCTGAGGTCGCACAGCTGACGAGTGATGCGGTCAGGATCCTGACTCAGGCAGTCTGGCTGCAGACTCTGTACTCTAGACTCAGAAGCCCTGGTCTTGGTTCCCCACACCATGCAACGCCCCAGATGCCCCCTCACTGGACGTCTCCACGACTCCCCTTGTTTCCTTCACCCTCCACTCCCACCACCTCTCCCCCCAGATACTGCTTCTTAGCCCCCAAGGCCTGTCTGCACGCTGCACTGTTCTAAGAAAACAAACAGAATCACCCCTGGTATCAGGGAGGCCATCCTCTGGTGGGTCCTGAAGATGCAGGCCAGGGCAGAGCTCAAAGGCGTCTGAGCCCACAGCCTCCCCGCTCTGAACAGGGTGGCGTCTCCTTGGGAAGGGCCCGGGCCCCGACAGTCAGTCAGTGTCTAAAGGTGGGGTGGGGCAGCTGGGCTGGGTGAGGGGAGCCTTGGGGATTTGAGAGTCCAGTCCTCCAGCCTCCTGGCTCTCAATCTAGTCCTGATCACAGAGCCCCAACCTGAGGCCAAGCTCAATTTTCCAGTCCCTTCCAGTCCCCCTCGCTGTGGTCTCTATTGCACAGATTATTAGAGCTGGGAAAGGACCTCAGGAATGTTCCAGTGGAAACACCTTTTGTAGACTGGAAGGTCAAGACCAGAGAAGGCAAGCAGCTTGCCCAGACCACACAGCCCAAAGTGACAGAGCCAGGAAGAGAACTCCCAACTCACCTGGCCAGGACTTCCTGTGGAGCCCCAGTTCTGCCTCCCTCCTCCAGCCCAGACCCCAGCGAGTCCTCCCCCCAGCTGTCAGCGGGCTACCCATGCACCCAGAATCACCGAAGGCCCAGAGCTGGGTACGGACAGGAGCAGGGGGAGCCTGGACCAGGACTTGGCTGGGCCTGAGAGGAACAAGAATGGAAATGCAGTCTTGTCTCTCCTTTCTCTCTCTTCTGGGGAGAGATGCTTCCTTCCCGCTCCCTCCCTCCCTTCCCTCAGCCTCTGGGGCTGCAATAGTCCTGAGTGTTCCCTCATGCTGGGAGGGGAGGCATTCTAAGAAGCAGGAAGAGAGGATTCCCCTGATTGCTTTCTGATCACAGCTCAACAGTAATGGGACTGGGGAGGATGATGGGGGGAGCATGATGCTCCGGGGACGTCCCCACCCAGGCCCCAGCAGAGGCCCAGGGCCTCCCAACACTGCTGCCCTTCTGTCCCCCCCACGCTGCAGGTGTCAGCTCACGTGAGGTCCTGGCCTAGGACAGGCAGGGGCCCACCTGCCCCATGGCTTTGGGCCCTGTGAATTCAGCTGGACCTGGCGAGCTTGGGGGAGGGCTCCAAATGTGGGGAGCCAGGGCCTTTCTCAGAGAATTGGAGCATCCCTGGAGGCCAGGAGAGTGGCCTTCCCTACCATCACAGCCACAGTGACTGATGGTCCTAAAGGTCAGGAGGCTACAGAGGAGCGGGTGGCCACTGAGGTGGGCCTGCGGGGGCTGTCACTCCTCAGAGGGCATTGCTTATAGAACCAGTACCCAGGCAGGGGGCTGCAGGGAGCAGCCAACCCCAGGGACACTGCACATGCAGGTCCCAAGGGAGGGCACCGAGGTGTCGGCACATGGCGGTCCCACTGGTGGTCGTCTCTCCTGACAGAGCCTGAAGTCCTCCACCTGCGCCCTGGGGCCCCTTGACCTCTTCTCCTTTCTCACCCTCCTTCCCCTCCGTCTCCCCTTTCTTGTCCGTTTCTCTCTTCCATTTTCTGAGTCCCAGGAGCCCCCTTCTGGGAAGCCAGGCTGCTGGCTGACACCCTAAAGCTCCCTAGCCCAGCAGGGCAGGGAGAGGAGGGGGCTGCCCCCCCCCCGATGATGGAGCAGCAGTCAGCTCCTTTGGGTACTTTTCCTAGGTTGGGGGAGAAGGTTGTTGCCCTGGTGTCATTTGGCCCCTAGTGGGGAGCAGAGCAAGGAGGGACAGTGAGAATGGAAGGTCCTGGGGGGCCTGGCCAAATCAGGGGAAAGGACATGATTTTCTTGCGTCCTCTTTCCCTCCCTACCAAGTCATGCTTCCTCCTGTCTTGCTTGCTTCTTCCAGGAAGCCTTCCCTGACTGCCCCTGCCCAGGCCTCTCTGGGCTCCCAGGGACTGGAAGGCCTCATCTCCATCCTCCATGCCCCAAGCTCAGGGGGGGCACTGCCCTCAGGAGTCGGGCTGTCCTGCCAGGCCTCAGCTGGAGGCTCCCGCCCAGGAAGCCCCTCCCACGACTACTGCCCTCAGGGCTGAAACCTCTGGTCAGCCTCCACTCCAGCCTGCACCTAGTCACTCCTGGGTCCTGCTCCCCTCTGGGGACTCCAGGGTAAGCTGGCCAGGGGGTCTGAGCACTCACAGCCCTCGGGGTAGTCAACATATCCCCAGGACCCCACGCACTGTCCTCTGCTCGTTGTTAACTGAGGCCTGCTCAAAAAGGCCCAGTCTCCTGCACTGCACCTGAGGGACTCAGATGGGGGTGGGAGGGGTGGGAGGGGTGGGAGGGAGACCCAAAGGAGCCACGCCTTCTGAAGGAAAGAGGGATGAGGACCACATACTCAGCAGAGGCGGGAAATGTGTGTTCAGAAGAACTGCCGCCAGTCCCTCCGGTGACCTCAGGGAAACGCTTGTTCAATACACAAGAAGTGGGTCATCAGTGGTTTATTCAGGAGGGGAAAGCCCAAGCTGAATGTCCCCCTCAATCCTCCCCTCCCTCGCTCCCCCAGCCCTGCAAGCTGGCCCCTCCCCAGAGCCCCCATAGGCCCTCCAGGGGCGGTGAGAGGAGGGATGAGCCCACCTTGCTGCTCCTGGTGGGGTCTCCTCTCTGGGCCCTGGGCCCCGTGACACCATGTGACATGGGGAATAGTCAGAGGGAAGAAGACGACTGATGGGGGCAGTGGACGAGGGTGAGGGGCAGCGTGTAAGGTACCCTTGTAAATAGTACCGGCAGTTACCAGCCCAGCCACACTTTCACCGGCCGGCTCAGTTCCCATCACCAGGGAGGACACAATGATAAAACTAAAGAAACTCTATAGGTAATGCTATAAGTAAATTCTATAGGTATTCCCCTTAGGGTAGCTGGGCCAGTAGCTATTTTCATGGGTGGATCATATCCTGTCAAGGAATTGCTTATCTCAGCAGGTAGAAGAGAAGAATTTCTTGGCTAAGACCATCCTGCCAGCCAGGAGAGCCCATCCTCAGGGATCACAGACTCCAAGGGGATGTGGTAAGACCCAAGGCCGGGCAGGATGATGCCAAGACACAGAGAGGTTTCCCTCTGGGATGGCCAAGGGCTGGGGGCTCTGCCAGGCTGGGCATTGGGAGGTGGGACCAGAGCAAGCACCTAGGACCAGTCTTCCTCTTGATGGGGCCAGGCCGCTGGGAAGAAGGTGGGCCCATGCAGAGGGGGATGGCACTCTCTTGGCCAGACACACACTGACCACGTTCACAGGGCAAGGGGCCTTGGAGAGAAATGGCCAACAGGCCTGAAGACAGCAGGGGCGTGGACAGGACAGGCAGGCTGGTACCACAAACATCCCATGTAAGAGGAGGGGGTGTTGGGTTAGGGGAGAGAAGCCCACCTATTTCCATCACTGCCATGGTTGACCTCTGAACACAGGAAAGATGGTGACCGTCAGAAGTCACAAAGCAGGAAGGGGCCCGGATGGAGCCTGGCTAGTTGGGGAGGGGGGGAGGCCAGGCTGGCCCTGAGGGGGCTGCAGAGGGCTGGGGGCGGGAGGCGCAGGGCCGGGCTCCATCCCACCCCGCTGGGACAGTAGCAAGAGCAGCAGGATGAGCTGGGGAGGGCAGGGCTGGCGGTGCCTCCTTCCGCCTGCTGGACTCACGGGGCCTCGTTGGACCCGATCCCACTGCCTTTGTTGACGTAGAATGGCCGGTAGTGAGACTGCGGAGAAATGAGGGCAGTCAGGGAGAGCAGATGGCCGCTGAGCCTCCTCGCCAGACCCAGCCGATCCCAGCCTCCCCCAGGAAGCAGCAGTGGTCTGAACCCCAACAGTTTTGGCAGCCTATGGCCTAACTTGCAAGCTCTATCTACCCTTTGATGTGGGTTGGGTCCCAAGGTTATCCGAGTGTCCAGGGTTCAAATCCTCACTAGAGTTCATTCCATCAGCCAGTTGGTGAGCTTGAACTTCAGCCCCTCGTCACACTTTCTCTCCACGGCCCAGGAGGGTCCTCCCAGCACCACCACAGCACCATTTCCACAGTGCTTTCTACCCTACAGACCACACAGCACTGGTACGAGTGCTTTACACGGAGGGCTCATCCAAGTTTTACAACCACTCAGTTAGGTGGGTCACTGTTAGCAGACCTGTTTTACAGATGAACAAACCAAGGCACAGAGAGGTTAAGCAACTTGCTCAAGTTCACCCAGCTGGTAAGTAGAGGGGCCAGGATTCGAGCTCCAGCTGTCTGGCTCCTGAGTACACCCCCAACCCCAGCCCCACGTCTCCACACCTCTTCTTGAGTCTCAAGGACTTCAAGTGTCTGCTTCTGCTCTCTCTCTGCATAATTCTCCCTGGCAGGGAGGGAACAGAGAGGGCAACCAACTGCCCCAGCCCAATGCAGACATGGGCTCGCCAACCCCAGGCCCTCTGCATCTCCCATCCTGGCCCCCTCCTCAAAATACAGGGAGCATCTCTGAGGACAGAGCTGGTGACGACTTTCCCGTTGGCTCTGTGTGTTACATCTCACAGCAATTTCATGAAATCAGCGCTCCCCTCCTCCCAGTCACTTCCTCAGGGCCCTGGAAATGGCCCCCCAGGCTGAAAGGGAAGAGCACATTTTAGCTGCTGCTTGCCCACGTGAGCACGTCATTCACTAGAGGGTCTCCGGAGGTTGTCTTTGTCCCTGGGCTGGGCCAGAGACTGAGCCCACCTCATACCCCACTGATCCCAGGACAGGAGACGCCAAGGGGGTCCCCAGCCCCTGCCCTTGGCCATGCCTGCCTGGAAACTTGTACCGACTGGTAGCTCCTGGCCTCCGTCTGGTCCAGAGCAGGACTCGGGGCCCTGTGGAATGCAGGGCTGAGGGTCCTCAGCTCAGACCTCAGTTAAATCATCTACTAAACAAAGGGAGGGACAGGACCCAGGGAGGGCAAAGACAGCCAAAGTCACACAGTGCTCAGCGACAGAGCAGGCCCTGGACAGGTCTCCCGGCCCCCAGCTCCAGCCTGGACCCCAAAGTCAATAAGGCAAAGCGAACAGACCTAGAAATGGCTGAAGCCTTTCTATCAGGAAGGCTGGGTCAATAAAACGGATCGCAGGTCAGTGAATGGTGCTGTCTTGTTAGGAACCCTGAGTGGTGGGTGGGCAGGAACAGAACCCATGGCATCCAGGCAGGGTGCTCCCCCACCTCCTAGCTCTGTCCCCTTCCTGGTTCAGGGTCACAGCATGTGAGAGTCGGAAGAGCTATGAAATCATATGGGCCATCCAACTCATGTTACAGATGGGGAAACTGAGCACCGAGGAAGAATGACTCACACGAGGTCACACGGCAAGTTGGTGAGAGGGCTGGGCCAGGCCTCAGGCATCCTGACCCTCAAGCTAGCCCTCTTTGCACACTAGCACCTGCCTCCCTCCCTCCAGCGCTGGGTGCTAACTGGGGACACCAGAACCCTGCCTTGCCGGGTGGCTCAAGGTGACAATGAGCCTTCTCTGCTGGGACCCAGGCTGGGAGGGTGGGAAAGTATGTGGCAGGGAGGGGAAGGACCAAGTCCGGGAACAGAAACTTTCTTTTTTCTCCCCATTTCTGCTTTCTGCAGTCCTGCTGTTGCAATGCCCCTGGGCTCCACTCCAAATTACACACACAGTCACTTAGCTCCCATCGCCGGCAAATTAAAGATGCTCTCCAATTAAACCAGCCCCAGCCACTCTTTGTGGCCCAGAGCAAACCACCTCTCCAGGCTGTGACCTCCGAGTGCAAAGACAGCAGGGTGTCGGGGACTCCAGCCCCCGTCCCCAGCAGAGGCTGCCCACATCCCAGGGGAGCTGGCTGTCCCCTGCAGCGGGGCCTGGCCTGAGCCTTTGGGAGAGACACACTCGGGGAGGTGGAGGCACAGCATGCGAAGGACAGCCCCCGATGGCTGCGGTCTCAGGCAGGGGTCAGGTCTACAGAGTATTAGGGATCACCTCATCTCAGCACTGCATCAAAAAAATGAAGAAACAGAGTCCCAAAGAGAGATCTGCCTCACCCAGCATCCCACAGCCAGCAGGTGGCCTGGACCCCAAGGCCGTGCTTCGTCCTGTGTGGCTCTTCGATGTCCCTGGCTCAGGGTCATTAGATAGCAAACCCTAAATATATCTGTTCCAAACTTTGCAGCCTCTGCCTTACCCACGCTCTAATCCCAAGGACCTCTCTGCTGTCAGAGGTGGATAACTGGCCCAGGGGAGCGGGAGCCACCTCTAGAACGCCCATCCCCTGGACTAAGCATCTTTCACTCCCAGAGATGGTGGGGACCAAGCCATCGTTCAACAAGCATAGGCTCCCAAGGACCTTTTGCCAAAAAAAAAAACAGGGCTGCCCACTTTACAGATTAGAAAGCTGAGGCCCAGAAAGTATGTGTCACCCAGGCCCTCTGCCTATAAGCCTCTACTACCCTTTGCTGAAAGCAGGTATTCAGGCCACCGCTGCCTCCTCCTCCACCCCATGGCCCAGAGGTATTACCAGCCTCCCACAGGCCCCGGGCAAGTGATGACCGGTTACCTCTAGGGAGCCCCATGCAGTGCCCATTCTGGACATGCTCGTGCCTGTGGCAGGCTCTCCTGGCAGTCCCTCACTCACCAGCAAAGTCTGCTTTCCGGACTTCCAGGTCTGGGGCTGGGCCTTGGGGCTCTGGCTCCGCATGAGGGAGGGGTAGCCTGCCGAGACAAGAGGCTCCCGTTGGTGGGAGTGTGGACTGGTGGCCAGGGGCCCCAGAGCCAGGGAAGCACAGATGCCATCTCCAGAGTGCCCACCAAGCTCCATCCAGCCCATGACCAATGGCAGCCACCCCTGAAGAGGCGTGCAGCAGCCCAGGGCCGCAATGGAAAATCCTGCAGGGGCTGGCTGAAAGGAGGGGGCAACAAGGCAGACAGAAAGAGGAGGAAGAGGCCAGGTGGGCTGGGCCAGGCAGCGGGGGAGTCTCAGCCCCAAATCCAGGCTAGGATCACACCACTGTTTGGGGATTTCCCCCCACGCCCAACTCCTCTTCCCGTGGCCCAGGATGGCCACTTCACACGCACAGCCTGCCAGGATTTCCACCAGCAGGCACTCACTCCAACTCTCCCAAGCTGCGTGGACTATGCTCCCGACTTACTGGCCCTACTCGGGCCAGGCGCTGTGCACGTCGTCTCACTGAGCCCCCAGCCCGGTTCTGTGAGCTCAGCCATTCGCCCTGAGCTGCGCAGCAAATAAGCAGCGGTGGGAATTTGAACCTAGGTTTTACTGGATGCCAAAACCAGCCTCACGTCCCTCCTGCCCCTCTCTGCTGCCTCGGCCCTGCTTCCCCAGCAGGAGGCTGCGGCTCAGAGACAGGCAGTAGTTTGCCTTGTGGCTGCGGCCCAGGGTTAAGGCACCAAGCCCAAGGGGCCCGAAGCATGTGGGCGCCATTTGGGTCTGGGCCTGGAGGTGCTGGTCCAGGGCCCACCTCCCTGCCTCCCCCCTCAGCCCAGCGGGATCTGTAAGGAGCTCTGGGCCACAGAACTGTGAAGAGCACTCTTGGTGTCAGCCATTGGCCTGCAGGGACCAGCAGTGGTGCCTGGGAAGGAACAGGCTGTGACCTGGGCTGGAGCAGCTGGAGAAATAAACGGTCTGTCCGTGGCTGGGGCAGCCGGGAGGCCTGTCCTGGCCTGCTCTAAGGGAGGAGGAGCTGGGCAGGCCCAGAAGTCACCTGGCAGCACTGCCAGGCTGCCAGCTAGGCTGGCCCTCCCCAGGGTCGGCACTTAGCAAGGGGGCGGAGACAGAGCAGAGAAGCCAGGTCTGTCCCTGCATCTGGGGGTGGGGTAGTCTTGGAAAGAGAGGGTTCAGAGGGTCTTGAGTGGGGGACTGAGAGGGGGGAGTTCAGGTCTGACTTCTCAGTTCTCAGAAAGAAGATCCCATGCCAGCCACGAGAGAGGAGAAGATGGGGATGGGTAGGGCTGTGGGCCAGGAGGCCAGCCTTGTGCAGCAGGCAGAAGTCCAGGAGGAGGGGGAGCTAGGGATAGGGGGCCATGCTTCCCTCTTCCAGGGGGCTCTGGGGAAGAGGGACCAGGACACCTTAGAAGTGGCAGAGAGCCCCACAGGATGTCCCACCTGCCCCATTGTGGGAGAGAAAAGGGGAAGGGGAAATTGGCAGGTACCAGGATTATTTTTAAACAACCCACTGCCGTCCAGTGGTTTGGAAAACTCTGTGGTGGCCTGTCCCAAGGTGGTGAACTGATAGGGGACTTTCCCAGTGCCTGCTGGGAGAGAAAGAGGCATTAGCAGCTGGTGCTGATCCCAGGAGGGGCCAGAGGGAGTCACAGCTCACCCTGGGGCGCTGTGGCCCACCCCGCCCTGCACATACCCTGCCTCCCTCCAGGACTGTAGAAGGAGGGGCAGGTGGACCGGTCCTCACAGGCGGGGTTCTCCTTGCACACCGGCGGCCCCTGCCCACAACCCCCCATCCGAGGCCATCCCCAGCAGATCTGGGGAGCTGATCTGCGTGAAGGTGACAAGGGGTGTCCGTGTGCTATGTCACCCCACAGTGTATTTGAGGAGGGCTCTCCTAGGACAAAGCCTTCCAAGGGGAGGCCGTGCAGGCCAATGAGGAGAGACTAGACGTGTGAAAGGTCCCATCACGCCTGAGGGTGGCCGTCTTCCCTGCCCGTGGCCTTTGATCCAGGCTTTGATCCAGAGAGCAGGGAAGGATGAGCTAGAAGCCAGACAGGCCGAGGTGAGTCCCAGAGCGGCCCAGGCCTGGCTCAAGGAGAGGACGTCCCTGAGGGTCCTGCAGGCTTGGACCCTCCAGTCATATTCCCTTCTCCTTCACCTTGCTGGTCCTTCTAAGCACCCCTGCCCTGGTGTAGGCTGGATCCCAGCCTGGCAGGGACAGCTGACCTATGAAGACACCCTCTGAGGCTATGGCACGAGGGTGCCTGCCTTGCGCAGCCCCGTTTCTGCTCCCTCCCTTGACCCCGCCCAAACTGCTTATCCTTTCCTCCAGGCCAGATGTCAGACTGACAGGCTTCCTCCCACTGCAGCCACCTGGAGCTGTCCCCAGGACACTGCAGAAGAGACATGAGGGCCCCAGGCCCCACTGTAAGCTGGGGTCGG
Source organism: Equus quagga (assembly GCF_021613505.1). NCBI lineage: Eukaryota > Metazoa > Chordata > Mammalia > Perissodactyla > Equidae > Equus > Equus quagga. The sequence goes on from NC_060280.1 coordinate 67,661,892, forward strand.
GCTCCAGCCTGCCCCTCAGGATGACCCCACCCCCGGGGGCAGGAAGCATTGACTGCTCAGCTTCATCAAAGAGTTCCCTGGAGCGGGGTCAGACTCATGGGCACTTGGACCTCATCTAGCCTCGCCTTTCCCCGTGGGGCGCCACGGGACTCTGGCTCTGCCGGATGTTGATGGGTGCTATGCGGCCACAGGGTTCTAGAATCAACCTAGGCTGGGAGTCTCTGGGTAAACAGTTAAATAAGCTTTCTGCAGTAGGAAGACTTGGAAGTTAAGCCCAACAAAAGCACCCCGGGGATGTCCAGGGTCGGGGGTGTAGAGGGTGTGGCATCTCCCCACCTCCCTGACGACATCCTTAAGGACCAGTGGTGAAGCCCTGAGACACAGCAATGTGGCCCAGCCCTCAGCACAGCAAAGATGGGTGGAGGCAGCTCCCCAGCTCTCAGGCCAGGGCTCTGTTCCATGCAAGGTGGGGAACTGGTGAGGGAGGGCGCAGAGACCCACACAGGGCCTGGGGAGTGAAAGGAGAAGCAGGCAGGGTGGGGAGAGCTCACCTTTCAGGGAGAAGGAGGAGCTGCCCTGGACGGCGGCGGGCAGGTCATCAGAGTTCTGAATGGTGGAGGAATATTCCCAGACACGGGAGGTGTAGTTGCCTGGCAGGGCAGAGGAAGGGGCGTCAGGCCTCGGCAGCCTGGCATGGGGGACGGAGGGCAGGACTCGGCCATTTCTGTGGCTCTCCAGCCCCCACCACATCTCAAGCGGGCTGCCGCTGTGCCCCAGTCAGGCCTCCTGCCAATCCTTCCTGCCATCAAAGTTGTCCTACTGAACTATACAGTGTCATCCTGTCCCGGGCCTACTAAAGGCCCACTGTCCTCAGATTAAGGTACAATGTCCTTAACAGGGCCCACAGCTCTTTCATGAGCTGATCCCCCGATCCTCTTCACCGGCTCCACTTCCTGGATTCACCGCTCTTCCCTCCTCTCCATCGCTAAACATGCCGACCAGGCTGCTCTCTGAGCTCCTTACACACACCAGGCTCTCTCTTGCCCCAGGCCTTTTGCACGGACCAGGTCCTCTGCCCAGCATCCCCCACCTGCTCCCCCATCCTTAGCAAATGCACATGCTGGGTCTTCAGGTGTCAGCTTCCATGTCATCTCCTCCAAGTCTGTGTGTGCCTCAGCCCCATGCCCCTCATCACCCTGCAGCCCTGTCCCCCGGGTTGTAACTGCATGTTTAATTGTCTGTCTGCCTCACTGGGCTCCATGGGGACAGTGGGTACGCACGTCTGGCCCGATATCACACCCCGGGCCTGGCACCACGCCTGGTTCCTGGAAGGTGCTCATCATACGGTTGGTGGATGAATTAAAGAGCAAATGAACAAGTTCAATGCAAACATGTGCCCAAACTTGAGGACAGAGGCAGCTGATACAGCTCCTGAAATTCTGTTTGCCAAGTTGAACAGGCCAACAAATGTCCGTTGGCAAGATGTCCCTGCAGTCTAGAGGGAAAGAGGCAGTGGCGAGGGTATAGACGGAACGGCGGGGGCATCACCAGGTCATTCGAGTGGGGGGCTTCAGAGCCCCCGTGGATGAGGCACCCTCCCTGGGCCCTACCTCTCAGCAGGCTGGGAGTGCTGGGGGCTCTCCTGAGTTAAGCTCCACAGCAGAGCCCACCAGGCCCGGGTATCCTCTCCCACAGCTGCCTGCAGCGAGGTCTGGGGGCTGACCTTTGGGTCAGCAGTCAGAGATGGCTGGGGCTGCCAGTGTGAGTCCCTCACACAGGGATCTTGGGAAGGTTCTGCAGCAAGGCCCTCCATGAACAGATCCACGAGGGCTCCAAGGGGCCCTATGCCTGGCCCTTTCATTCATTCATTTGTCCGCTCGTTCTTTCTTTCAACATGTGTTTCCTGAGCACCTCCTCATTCTTCTGGGCCCTGGGGCTGCAGCAATGGACAGGACAGACCCGGCTCCCACCCTCATGGAGCTCACAGTCTACCGCACCTGTGGGCCAATCCTGGTTGTAGGGGACTGCGTACTGCCCTGCCCACAGGACCCCTGACCTTCCAGATCGCCAGGGGCCTTGTCCTCGCTGAAGAGCCCCCCACCCCCTTCCTCACCTCTTCAGACCTCCCGGTGCTGTGTCTGAGGCTGGGGCTCTGGTGGAGCTGTCCTGGTCCCCTCCCTCCCTGCACATGGCTGCATGCACCCAAGAGCCTTCCAGAATCTGGGCTCTTTGAGCACATGGCCTTGCCCTCAGTACAATGGTGCCCTCTGCGCACCGAGCGGAGGGGACCCTGCACTCGGCAGCTCTCCCTGGGGAAGCCACGTCTCCACCCCCAAGTCCTCCTGGATTTCCAGCAATGGCCCCATTTCACATCACACCATTCTTTCCATTTCAGCCAAACTAGCTGCTTTAACCACGGTATGACTTTTCAGTGCAGAAGTCCACAGATCAGTAAAGATTCCCTGTGGGTCCTCATGTCTGATACTTGCTGGGGGATGTCTCCACACCTAACCCCCTGCCTCATCCTTCAGGGAGAAGAGCTTAGGGAACTCACAGATTTCTAAGGATGCTAAACTCTCTGGCTGCCTTTCCTCAGCCTAGCTAACAATGTCACATACACTCACACAACACACACACACACCCCACACAGGTGCACACACCACATACACCCCCCCACAGGTACACACATGAACATACACAACACACACACACCACCAGGCAGGTGCACACATGCACCACACACATGCACACACATCAACATGCACACAGACATGCACGTGTGCACATGGACCACACACACACACCACACAGTTTAAGCTCAGTAAGACCCTTCCCACCTGTCTCTGGGTCCCCAAGTCCATCCAGCTCCCCAGATTCACTACACACTGGTGAGTCCGGCCCCCCTCATCCACGGCCCAGCCCTGGTCCCCACCCCAAGCCCCATGTCCTGCCTGCACGGCCTCCGCATGCGCCTGCCCATCCTTAAGCTGACCCATCCTCCTACCTTTGGTGCCATAGAGGTTGCTGAAGTTCTTCTGGTTGGTCTCCTTGGAGAGGCGGCTGGGGGACCCCGGCTGGTACGACGTCCTGGCCCCACCTGTGAAGCAGACCAGGAGGGACCATCATCACAGAGGGATGGGTCTAGCTCAACTCAGGGGCCTGTGGCCTCTGACTTGAGGGGTGCTACGCAGGGCTCCTTGCCCCTAAACAGCTCCCACTGACTGTCACAGGGCCCGGATTCCACCACTAGCACGGCATCTTTGCATCTAGTATAAGGCCATCATCCACGTTAGGACACTCTTGAGAGAGAAAGGGATGCTGTTAGTAACGATCCTGAGAGCACCGGGTATAAGCCCGGAGGGGCCTGGACAAACTACGACTGTATCGCCACCCTACTCAGGGGGCTTGGAGGGTCACCAGAGGCTGGAAGAGCCAACGCTTCCCTCCTGAGCCAGTCCCTGTGTGACTGAGAACCCAGAGGCTGGGATATGCGGTGTCTGTGAGGAATGAGGGCCATGGCAAATATGGTGGGCAGAGGCACTGGGCCTTTGGCCGAGTGAGGGCTGCCACTTGAAGAAGCCTGGTAAGCTGGTGCCCATGAACACTGCCCAGGCGCTTCCCCCCAGGGACGGGGGCCTTCCATTGCACGGGTGCTTCCCCCCAGGGATGGGAGGTTTATACTGCACAGGCGCTTCCCTCCCCCCATTCAGGTTCTCACAACAATCTTGGGAGGAATGCAGAGGGGGATCAATACCCCCACTTTACAGGTGGAGAAAATGCCCTCCCCACGTGTGTCGGGGTCCTCCTGTCAGCTCTTCTCCTCCCCGCCTCACCAGCCCCCTTTCCATTCTGGCCCACCTGGGCCAGCAGCTGCTGGTCCTTCCTCTAAGCCTTTGTGCCTGGGGTTCTTCTCACTTGGGGTTCCTCTGTCCATCACAGCCACGCTCTCTTTACCGAGCATGCCGCCCCTCTGTCAGGGAGCCTGGAAACTAACCTCTCCTGAGAAGCCTTTGCCAATCCCGCTGATCCCAAAGCTCCAGACCCAGGCCCGTGGCCCTTGGGGGCCTTGTTCCCTGATCTCCTTGCTGACTCTCCTTGGCCTTCCCTGGCCTCTACCCAGAGCCCAGGAGCTCCCAGAGGGCAGGTGCCTCCTCCTCCCATCCCCAGCACAGGGGCAGGGACGCCGGATGAACCTGTTTCTCCCATGTGCAAATGTCATAGACTGACTCACGGTGATGGAGCTGGAGGCTCTCCTCGCATAGCATTCCAGTCCGACCTCCTCTCTTCTCAGATGGGGACACTGAGGGGGCAGTGGCCAGCCCAAGGTCACCAGGCCCTGGCTCTGGGAGTGACATCTTGGCAGGTCTGTGCTCTTTCCTCCGCCCCCATTGCTGCCCAGTCCCCCTCCTCACAGCCTGCAGTGGAGTCACACTGCCCTCCATCTTCTCCAGAGCAGGGGAGCCAAGCAGGGGCCAGTCGTGTGTTGATGCCACATCAGGGCCTGGCCCTCAGGGGACAGGGAGAGCCATCAGGGACAGGGCCTGGGGCAAGGGGTGCTTGGGGCGCTGGTTAATGCAGCTCATCCTCTTCCAGAACTAGGCCCAAAGGGCAGTTCCCTGGGGAGGGAGGGGGCAGGACTGGCAGCTGGAGCCTGGCCCAGACCAGGAATTCGGGGCAGGGGGCCTTGGGCGCCTCCACAGGAACCCAGGCGTTGTTCTCACGCTGGGTGGAGCGGCAGAGGTGCCTCTCCGCTGAGGTCACCTCTCCAAATCCCCTAAGCCCCTCCCACGGTGGACGAGTCTGAGGTGTGTGGATCAGCGCTGAGGGCCTCAAGGCGCCCCCTCGCCAGCCAGCCCGCCTGCCTTCCCCACCCCCATGTCTCCTTGCTCCTCCCTACCCACTCTTCCCCTGACACCCTCCCCAACACACGCACACACACACCCCCTCTATCCAGTGTCCGGTGCACCTGGCACACCCACCCTTATGTAACGGGCATTGTTGTGGCTTGTTGCTGGTGCTCAAGAATGTGACAGTCTCCCACAGGACAAGGACAGGCAAGCGCTGGTCTCTACCCCCACCCAGGCCGGCACCCCCACTGGCTGGGACTCTCCAGGGCTGGAGAGGAAGGGCAGAGGGGCCAGGCTGCATGGCACAGCCCCCTTCCCCTCCCCCCCAGGAAGGGAGTGGTGAGGAAATTCAGAACACCAGCAGGCTGGCTGTCTGTCTCCCTCCCTGCCCTTGAGGAACAGAAGAGTTCTGGAGGAGCCAGCCCTCCCACAGGACGACAGAAACCCAAGCAGAAGCAAAACACAGCTGGGGTGGGCGGAGGGAGCGGGGCAGAGCGGCAGCCAGAGCGCCTCTGGAAGGAAAGAGAAGGAGGGGTGGGCTGGAGGCCAGGAGGGCACTGCCCGTGTCACAGGGGAGGGAAGCCTCTGAGGAGCAGTGTGCTGGATAATTTGTCGTCCAAACCAGGACACTTCTGAGAGCGAAAGGAGGAGCTGTTATGATTACACGGGGACAACAGGTACATGCCAGGACTTTTCCAGGCAGACCGAGGGTGGTCACTCGCCCACGGGAGGCTGGCCGAGTCTCTCACGGACCGTGCACCCCAGCGCAGGCTGCTCTCCCTTACCCTTGGGCGTGAGGTACATGGAGTATCTCTTCATGGTGTCTGGAGCACTCCACTCACTCGTGTAGCTGTTGGTGTAGTTGTTCATGTAGCGATGGTCACCCCCTGGGCAGGAGAGAGGTGGGGTCAGCAGAGGAGCAGGTGGGGAGGAGAAGCTGGCCCACTGGGGCATCCCTGGGCTTGGGTGAGTCAGCCCATAGCCTTCTGTCCCAGGAAGAGGCACGGTCCCGCAACCTCAGAATAGGTAACATCCCGCTCAGCATCCTGTCTTCTCCTGTGGGGCAGAGAGGGGCAGTGAGCTATCACCCTCCCTTGGACTGACCCCTGTGAGTAAGACCATGTGCACAGCACTTTGCAGCTTACAAGGTCCACTGAGAGCCGTTTCTTGCTTGATGTGTACATCAGCCCTTGGGCTGGTGTGAAGAGACTTGTGTGACAGATAAGGAAATTGAGCTCAGGAGGTGAGTGAAGTCACCTGCCTAATGTCACATGGCCAATAAGGACAGAGTTGGAGTTTGAGCCCTCGTCCCCACTTCCTGGCTCCATCCCAGACACTGCTGGCAGCCCAAGGGGGTGGAATGAGGTCCCAGCCTTGGCCTCCACTGAGCAGAGGTGTGCAAAGGGGAGAGAGCTCCTTGCGAGGGGCACCGACTCTCCCTCTGCCCTTCCCTCTCCCTCTCTCCTGGGCAGGAGGAGGAATGAGCGGCTCAGACCCTCATCCTTCATCTCCATCACCTGTGCCCAGCGGGCCTCTGGCCCGCAGCAGGCACTCCATGACTAACAAACGTCCCCCTAGGGGTTGGCCAGCCCCCTCCCCCAGGATGAAGGTGGTCTGGTGCCTCTCAGCCCAGCGGCCTTTGAGGGCGGGAATGAGTCCCTGGTCTGGTAGGCAGGCCAGCACCAGGAAGGAGAGGATGGTCATTCCAAGGTCTGACTCACTGGTTACACCTCCCCCGCCTCCTACAGCCAGACACACTCCCAGCAACAACACAGCAGTGACAAAAAACCCATGCGGAGGCCCAGGGCCCCAGGCACAGGTGTAGGGCCGCTGACATCAACAGCACCCACCCCTGCTCCTGGCGGCCACCTCCCTGCACACCTTGTATGGGACGCAGGGCCAGATCTGCACAGAGGCCACGGCCAACACAATCCTGACCTAGAAATGGCACAGTCGGTAGGCAGCAGGCAGGGGTCCCCGTGAGGCTAACAGGCCACGCAAGCAAAGTCAGGGCCATCCTCATAGGTCTGGCAGGCCTCAGCTGAGGGGCTTCCCCACCAGGTTTGTACTCAAGGGACCATGATCATCACACTCGCAGTCCCTCCACACGGCCAGCAGCAGCCACAGCTTCTCCGACGAGAAAACGTGGGAGGTTGACTAGCAGAGTGTTTAACTCAGCTGCACCCCTGCCTGGCTGCATGCCCTCTGAAAAGCTACTTCTCTGAGCCTCAGCCTTCTCATCTGTGAAATGCGATACATCCTGCAGAGAAAAGAAGAGACTGGAAGTGAAGAGGTCACACAAAGCCTCAATCACTGTCAGCCGTCACCATCAGCATCCTGGCCATTGTCATCACGAGGAGTTCAGCATCCGAGTGCCACTTGAAGCCAAATGGCACTGGCTGAAATAACTTATCAGTCCTCAGGTGTGATGGAATGTCCCCCAGTTTCACAGGGACACTTTCAGGTTTCACCATCAGCAAGATACACAGATGCCCCCCTGAACCCCAGTACTTCTGCACACTATTACCCTTTTCTCATCCCCAAAGAATCACATGCTCCATTTGGAGAGCAAAGACAGGGGGGCACTTCCTTTGGGTTGTTGGGGCTTGAAATCATTAATCAGGCTGTGTCCACAAGGCCCCCTGTTGGGCCTGGGCCACGGGGTGGGGCCTTGGGGAAAGTGTCCAGGCTTCAGGCCCTGAAGGGACTTGGCTGGGACTGGTGGAAAAGGACTTAATGGGCTAGTTTCTCAGCTTAGGAGGCTTTCTGCGAGATGACTCAGTTGGCCTCTTCGAGGGACAGTGTGCCTCAGGAGAGAAGCTGACTTTGGGGGAGCTGGTGAGTCACCGAGCCACGCCTTGCCCCACCGTCCCCAGCCCAGCCCACCAGGCTGAGTCCAGCCTCTGGGCTCAGTGCTGGATGCTCCCTGCCCTGGCAGCCCCTTGTAATAGCGGCACAACTTTGGCAGCAAGTTCAAGGAGGTCTACAATCCCTGGATCCTAGTCCAAACAGCTTAGGTGGAATGGGTGGCTGGGAACAAGGAGATGCCAGCTGGATGGATGCCAGCCTGCATCAGGCAGCAGGAATTGACCTGGGAGAAAAAAGCCCATGGCCCTGGGGCCCACCCACGAGAGACCTACCGTTCTCCATGTGGTTCCTCTCGATGAAGTTACGGCTCAGGTCAGCCTTGCACATCTTCTCAACGTGGCGCATGCACACATTGAGCAGGTCATCCTTGAAGTTGCCGAGGGACTGCCCCAGGCCCTCCCCCTCCAGCAGAACATGATAGGTGGGCAGGGGCGGGGGGAGGGAGTAACTGCTCATCAATGCACCGAATTCCTGCCAAGAAAGAAGCCATTCACTTCCAGGGTCTTTAGGAGCTATGGGGACCCTTCTCTGCAGGGGGTTCTCACAGTCCAGCTGGAAGGCTCGGCACTGGAAGCCAGAGAAGCTGGGTCTAGCAGCTCTGCTATGAACTAGCCCCAATTTTCCTCACTGGGCGCTAGTTTCTTCTTCTGTAAAATGAAAGGGTTTGACAAAATCCACTAGATGCTAACATCCCTGATAGCACTAGTAGTCAGATGTATGATTCCACAGTTTCCACCTCTGAAGCTGGACACCTCATGCCTACCTCACAGGGGTTTATGAGAGTGACACAAGCTGCAAAGTCTTTCAGAGGGAAAGCACGAAGGAAATGCAAGAAAGTACTAGAGTGTTCTCGGTCAGTCATGGTGGTATCTCCAGCTTTACGTGCTCACTCAATCCTGCTGCCTCTACACTTTAGCACTTCTCACTTCCCTTCCACCTCACTAGAGAACCCCTCCTCCCCCTCAAGTCCTTACAGACCTTCAAGACCCAGTTCAGATCCCACCTCGTCCATAAAGCTGTCTTTGATTACTCTAGGCTGCTTGCCCTTCTCAGAGCTTCCACAGGCACTTATCTCCTAAACCATATGCTTTGTCATTTAATTACACACTCTTCTATATTGTTCTCTAATTGTACTGTCTTATCTTCCCAGTTGGATTGCAGCTCCTTGGGGGCAAAAACCATGTCTTATACTCCCCTATTCTCCACAGCACCTAATAGAGTACTGGGCACATAGTATCCGAAACACTCTAGCAGATGGAAGGATGGGTGGATGAATACAGACAGACAAGATCAAGGACAAGTATGCAGCACTTATCCATCACTTGCCATCACTAATCAATCACAGAACTCTTTCCTACTGAATCTGGAGCACTGTTAGTACATATCATCTACGGTTGGTATGAGGTGATATTTGTGTACAGGTAGGAAAATGGCTTGGATGGAAAAATTAAATGGGTAGGGGGAATGGAGCTTGGATGAATGGATGGATGGATGGATGAATGATGGATGGTGGATGGATAAGTGGATAGACAAATGGATGCAGTATGAGGGTCTGAGAAAGCAGATGGAAGGATTGAGGGATTGAATGGCAGAGTTGTTTCTTGTTACCTGCAGAAACAGCACCGAGTCGCTGATGCTGTGCAGCTGCTCCCTAGTCTGCTTGTCCTCATGCAGCACCTTGGCCCTCTCATCCAGAGCATCCACAATCACCTTCACCTGATCCACAGCATCCTGCTCTCGCTGCTCCAGTGCAGCCTTAATTTCCTCCTTTTGCTTCTCCAGGTCCCGCACCAGGTCCCGGAAGTTCTGCTCCAGGACATCCTTCTCACTGGTGGTGAAGCTCTGGGTCCAGAGTGAGAGGAGAGAGGAAGGAGGGTTTCAGGAATTAAAAACCCTCTCTACTGGGGAGCATCTTTAGGTTCCCAACACAGAGCCAGGGCATTTCTACTGCTCCAACCCAGCAAGCCTGTTTGGTCAAGAATCTCATTCGCAGGCGCTGAGGGATACCATCTATTGATAGAGACAGCCAGGTTGTTTTACATCCCACCCCTCCTTACCCATCTGTGGCTCCTCCCCCTTGGCGGGTTGACATGAGCCATCATTGTACCCTTGGGCAACTGCATGGGCCCAGAAGTTCCCCCATGAGTCAGATTGTGCTCACTGATATCTCAACCAGAACCAAACATCATTCAGAAAGTGAATTGATGGGCTGCTTATGCAGCCAGGGTCAAGAGTTAATGATTTCAGACTGTGGTTTGCAATTACTCAAACCATGGCAGACAAGTAAAGGAGAAAGGCCATGTGTTTGCAGGCTGGATAGTCTGGTAGGCAGAGCAGACATCGGAGGACATTGGAAGACATGTTGGAGGACAGGTCGGTCTAGGGTCTTTATTTGCTGGGATAATGTAAAATGAGCATAAGGTGATGGGCAAGATCCCACCTGGATGCCTGGCCCAGACATAGAAGGCAAATTGGTGGGAATGCCAGAGAGGGTGGGAGAATCCAGAAGAAACAAGTGTGGGATGTAAATGTAGGCCTGAGGCCTCCACCAAGAACCAAGGCCTGCCTCCTCCCAGGCGGGACAGTTGGGGGTCGGAGCACAGCACGGGAGAGGCCTGGAGGCTGCTCACCTTGATACGGTCCTTCTCCTTCTGCCACTTCTCAGCTTCATCCTCAACCTCAATGATCTTGAGCTGCAGCTGCTCCTTTTGCAGTGACAGCTCCGTCTGCAAAGAAGGAGCCGGGGTTGGAGGAGAAGTCAGGAGGAATAGGTGGAGGAGGACCAGAGAATCAGGGACTGGGCCCACCGAGGGGGCAAACTCCACCAGGTCCCCCCACTCATCCCTTCAGCCCTTCACTCAGCAAATACTCGTCGGGACTTCGGAAGTGCCAGGCCCCATGCCAGTCACCAAGGATCCAGCAATACGTCAAACGCCATGTGGCAGTAAACTCAGGCCTCTGGGACTGGACGTTTCAGCCGTGTCTTTATAAAGACTAATCCTCTGCAGGGCCCCCACCCAACATGAGCCAGAAAGAAGCTCGTTTATGGGGTTCCCACTCTTTCCAATGGACCTGGGGCCACTGGGGAGAGGGAGGGAAGCTGCTGCCTCTTTCAGGCTTTGGGGAGAAAGGGGACCCAGCCCAGCACAGCCCAGCCCAGCCCAGCCCAGGGAGTGTCCCGTGGCAGTAACAGTGTGCTGCGTTTCTATGGCATGACGTGGGGCCTGTGTTGCAAGCAGGAGCCGGGCTGCCGCCAGCGGAGACTCTGTCTGGGCAGGCACAGCTATAAACCTGTTTATGGGAAAGGGAACGCAGTCTGCAGTTTGGACAAGACCGGGACTTTTATTCAGGGCCCCTGGGGCAGGAGAGGAGCTAGTGAGCACGGCAGTGGAGGATGGAGGAGAGATGAGAAGCAGAGATTCCAGGGACCCCCGTTCATGGGGAGGATGTGGGCTGTTGGGGTCTAGGATGGGTTTGGAAGAGGATATATCAGGAGCGCACTGGTGCGTGAGCTCTCGTATCCATACTTTCCTTCCACTTGGGGAAATGCCCCTCTCCGAAAAGCAGCTACCACAGAGACAAAGGGGGAGCGGTGAAGCTAAGGCCAGTCCAAGTCAGCTGAGCCAAGAGGCACCCCTTGTTCTGCTGGGCTCCCCGCTAGAGCTCTCAAAGCACCTTCCAGCTTGGAAGACAGAGGGTTGATCTCCACCTGACAGGCAGGAAGACCAAGGCATCCCGGAAGGCCTTGGAGGGCTCCAGGTGTCCCCATTATGCCAGGTTTGGAACACAGCGTCCCACCCCTTTCTCCAGCCATCTCTTTGAGGAACCCACAAGAAGAGTCAAGATGTGGAAGCCACAAACCACTAAGAATGTGAGCTCCACCAGCAAGGAGTCCTGAGCAGCTAGGCACAGGCTTCACCACGTCACACCTCCTGAATGCTCCACCAGGCCAAGGGGCGTGCTGTGGGGTCCCTGCTGCAGACACCCAGGGGAGTGGATTCATGGTGGAGACAGCTTCCCAGGTTTTCTTGGAAAAGGTGCCCAGAGGGCTGGGGAGCTGGTGGAGAAGGTGGGGCAGGCCTGAGGCAGGGGCTGCAGGGCCCCCAACAGGAAGCCCTGATGCCACCCCTGCCCCTCTGCCCATACTCCTGGGCGTTCCAGCAAGCAGACTCTAGGTTCTCAGTAAGCATCTGCCCTGCCAGTAGTGAGCTGGAAATCCCACAGCCCGGAAAATGCTGTCACCAGAGATGGAAAATAGTTGTCAAGAAGAGAGGAATGAAAGGAGATGAGGATGAAGATTTCGCCTGGTCTCTGAAAAAAGGCTGGGAAGGAGCCAGCTGCCAAGAGACACAATAGTGGGAGGGTGGAGAGCACAAGGCCCCACAGTGGATGGTGGAAGCTCAACCCTCACCCTCTCCGAGGATGCAGAGCCCGAGAGCCCAGAACACAGAGGTTGGAGGAGCCAGAACCCTGAGAACCTGGCCTGGTAGGTGGATCTGAGCAGTGAGGAAAGACCAAGAGGCTGGGCAGTGGGTCTGAGCAGGGCAATTTCCCATCCCTGGAGAGCTCCTGTGCTAGACCCAAGGTCAAGGTGTCCACTGGAGGCCTCCCTCCCACTGCAGCCAAGACTTAGTAACTCAGCTTAGGGATGAGGAATCGGCACTTGGGTTTCTCACCCCCAGAACAAGGTCTGATGGACAGGAAAGCAGAGGACAAAAACACATTCACTCTCACTCCAGGCCTGGGGGTGGGAGGAAGGCAGCTCTTCCATGAAATGAGCATGAGGGATCCAGGAGGGAGCCCACCCGGAGCACAGGACTGGGAGTCCAGAGGTTTGAATCTAGTTACCACCACCTCCAGGCAGGTGGCCTTATTTAACTTCTCTGTGCCTCAGTTTCTCCATGTTTCAGGGAGGTCGTAAGAGGACCACCTTCCATGGAGGCCGTGGGATGAACTGGGATCAGGGAAGTGAAGCTCTCAGAAAGTGCCTGGCCCAGAGAAAGCACTGACCAGTGGTCCCAGCATCACCGCTGTGTGGGGCACCTTCCATGGCCAGGGCGCCATGCTGGATGCTCTCGCTCTCACCAGGCTCTGAGGGTGAGTGCAGTGTGGCGAGCAGGTCAGCAGGGCATAGGCGAGTGAGGGGAGTGGGCAGTGTGACCAGGCGAGGTCTTGGTGGTATTCAGTGGTGAGGACGGCATACACCATTGTGTTGGGGTCCAGGCACAGTGTGTACACCATCAGGATCCAGAGTGAACCGTGCACAGAGAGGCCAGGAGGTGAAGACATTAGACTGAAGATGCAAAATAGAGGCTTAGGTGGTGGATAATGGAAGCCTGGAGGATACTGAGGGGAACAGAAGGGAGGTAGGAAACAGCGGGTGGGGGTGGGCTATCCACCAGGGAGTGGGAGAAGGCCACCAGAGAAGACGAAGGCCAGCGGAGTGGAGGGGAGTGAGCAGAAGTGCTTGGAGGGACCTGCTGGGCACCTGCACGTGAGGAAAGGTCTTATCCAGAGGAGCATGGATGCGCTGGCCAAGAGAGGAAGAAGGCTCTGCATGCAGAGGAAGGAGAATCCAGTGGGGTAGAACAGTGAGGAGCTTAGGCCAAGGGCAAAGGGAGTTAGCCCCTGGGAGTCCATCCTGTGTGAGGAAGAGGGGAGGGGTGGGGGGCTAGCTGAGGTGTGGAGAGGAGAGCCAGAGGCCTCAGCCAGTGCCCTGCGAGGGAAGGAGAGAGCAGCGGCTGATCCAGAAACGTGCGAGGGCAGGAGCTGTCTGCAGCAGTGGGCGGGAGACTCAGTCAGGACGCAGGCGAGACTGGTCTCCTTACTTCTCTGGGGTGCTAGGGAAGTCGGACACAGGCTGGGAGGGGACCTTGCTCCCACAGCACACCTTGCAAGACCAGACCTGCAGGACACAGCAGGATCTTGGAAGGGACCTCAGACTGGGAACTCTGTGCTGCTGGAGCAGTCCCGTCTCACCTCTGGGAGGAGGAGGGTTTGGGGTGAGACCTCGGGGGATGTATCCGGCATCTGTTTAACCCTCAGCAATCTTTCCCTGCTAGAGAAAGCAGGCAATAGGAAACAATATGACACAGGAAAGCTCCAAAGACACCGGGTTCTCCTGGAACACTAGGAGATGGTGAGACACCAACTTGTATTATTGAGCATCCTTCATGTGCCAGGCTTGTCTCCTTTCATCTGCAAAAGCCCCCTGCGGAGGGAGTGGTGTTACCTCCATTTTACAGATGCAGAAACCAAGGCCTAGCAGGACCACGTAGTTGGCCTGAGTTCTCACGGTTAGAAAGTGGTGCCGCCAGGATGCAAGAGCAGGACGCAGATCCTAAGACGTGGCCTCTAGGCTATTCTCTGCCTCTTCTGGGACATTGTCTGTCCCCTTCACTCCTGCTAACCTAAGTGCAGCCGGGCTCCCTCCACCCCACAGATGGTGCAATTGGTGATCCCGCCTCCAGCTATACTGCCCCATACCCTCCTCCGCCCCTGAGGCCCCGCTTTCTCTATCCCTCCCTCCTCCCTTGGAATGTGATAAATGCCCAATAAAAGCCCCTGCCGTCTGATCAGGGCCTCAGCTCCCCACAGCTCCACCCTTGTCTCCACCTCCCTGCTGTCTTCCTCCTCCTTGTCTCATTCCCTCCACCCTGCCCAGGCCTGTCCCTAAATGCCTCCTTTGTTCCCTTCTCCCACACTCCTCTGGGCCCCTCTCGCTCTGATGCCTGGGACGGGCCCTGCAGAGGCCACCCGGCCTTGAAATCCTTCCGGCCTTAGGGGAGCAGAGCTTTCCCTGAGAGCAGAGGGGTGGCACAGCAGCTGATGGTGTCCCCGCGTGGACTGGGCGTTCAGGTGCAGACACACCTGAGCACTCACCTGGACGTGTGTACCTGCCCCCAGGGAAGGGGAGATGGGGCTGTGGTCTTCCTCTAGCCTGAATTAACCACATGGGCCACTGGCTGTGACATTTTCCAAATGAGCCAGTTAATTGCCAAATTTGTACTTTCAGACAAATGGTAATTACCTGGATAAGAATCTGAAAAGCTGGATAGATTTCCCCATTTCCATTCAGATGTCAAGCAGCTCCCTATTAGTCTCCTTGAGTGGGGCTTACCATTCGTCTGCTCCTCCGGGTGTCGGGACAGGGGAGGGGTGAGATGGGGCAAGAAGAACATCACTAAGGCCATCTCCAGACCAGCCGTGGGCCATTGAGGGAGTCACCCCACCTCCTTGGGCTTCAGTTTCCCCGTGGTGAAGTTGGATTAGATCTCTGATTCCCACCCTGGCTACGCATTAGCATCCCCAAGGGAGACTGAAAAATAGAGATGCCAGGCCCCGACCTCCTGAATCACAACCTCCAGGGGTAAGGCCCATGAATCTGTGCCTTAGCAATTCACCAGACGATTCAGGTCAGAGGATGCTGTTAGGAGCCACTGGACTCAGTGACCCCAAGGAGAGCCTGCCGACCCTATGCAAGCAAAGTATAAAATGGTGGACAGGAAACGGCCTGGGCTGCGCCCACATAAGAGTCTGAATCCCAGCACCGTAACTTTGGGTAAGTGTCTTGGCATCCTTGAGCCGATTTCTTCATCTAGAAAGCAGGTGCAGTAACCCCCACCCGAGGGACTGCTGTCAGGAGTCACCACATAAACGCCGAGCCCCATGCCTGTGCATAGATGAGCAGCAGGAAGACCGCCGTATCTCCCGCCCTCCTGCCTGTCACTCTGCTTCCCTGCTGCCTGTCCCTAAACCTCTTTTATTGTTGCTTCCTCGTCCGCACCCACAGAGGTCACCAACCTCCTTTCTCACCCACCCTGTCCCAGAGCAGGAGTTCCCCCCAAGGACCTCTGGGGAGAGTGGTCCCAGCCTCCTCCATCACACCTCAGGCCTTTAGCCCAGCTCCTCCACCTGACCCCAGTCATCACTCTCTGCCCAAAGAGCTTTCCTGCCCAGACCAGCACACTCCCAAAGCTCGAGGACCAATGACTGCCCATGCCCAGCGGGCTGACGGCTGAGCCTTCATGGAAGAATTGGGCAATGAGATGAGAAGCAAAGGCATGGGGCATATGAGAGAAATGAACAGAACCAAGTGACAGTCAGGAGAGTGGCTCAGGCACTAAGTCTCAGCCGTGCTGATGGGCCAGGAGCTCACATCTCCAGAGCAATGCTCAGGCAGAGTGCTCCCCCACACCTGCCTCGCCGTGCTGCCAACCCAGAGCCCAGCCTGGACCCACGACAGGGCAGGGCCACCTGTGGGTGCAGAAGCCAGGCAGGCCACCCCAGAGCCGACAGCCATCAGCCTGGAGTCGTCCTCCTTCCTGTCCCAATGCAGCAGGTGGCTGGGGATAGATAGAGGGAGGAGCCATGAGACACAGAAAAGGATGGATGTGTACATTGTAACCTCATCAGCCTAAGCCAGTCTGGAAAATGTCCAGAGACAGAGGGATGGACCAGAGGACATCTGGGGGACCCCTTTTGACATCTGGAGTGGAATTGGAAACACTCCGACCTCGGGTCCACCAGAGGAAGGACTGTCGTGCTGCCATCCCAAGTGACCTTTCTCCAACACTGCCTCCGCTCGGAGTCTACAGGTAGAGCTGAGGCCCAGGAGAGGAGCACCCACAGCTCTGCATGTCGTCTACAGCCTCACGTAGCTAATCAAGACAGGTCTGCAATGACCTCAACTGGGCCTTCACCAACCTGCCCGCAGAACAGGTTCTAGACAGGGCTCCTTGCAGAAAGGCGTGTGTGGGCCGATGTTTGGGTCTGCAGGGGATGCCTCCAGAGGATGCCAGGATTGACAGGCTCGTTCAGTTTGATCCATCAACCCACTAACCCTGCTCTGTGCCAGTGTCCTCATGTCTGACATTTCGGCAGAGCCAGGCCTAGACAAACTGCTCTGCTCCAGCTCAGTCTCCTGGCTGCTTGGCACCACTCGTCCCTCCCTATCCTATCCTGGTGCACACGCGCACACACACACACACACACGCACGCACATGCACTGCATGAAGCTCCCCCCCTTAAAGTCACTCCCGTGGGTCAGACCTTTCCCCTGAGAGCTCCTATAAAGCACACCTATGCTGAACCCCTTCCCCTAAGTTGCTCTCAAACATTGGAAGAGAACTTAGGGACCTTTCCCCAAGCTCTCTGACCTTGGACGGGCCTCTTCCTTTCTCTGGGCCAGTGTCCCCATCCTCAAGGCGAGTGAGGGGACTGATTGCTTGCCAACACTCCCTCTGGGCTGGCGCTCTGTCCTCTACGATTTGCTGTTTCCTCACAGCTGCTGCTGTGTCACTGGGTGGATGCTCCCCAGGCTTGTTTGTGTGTCTGAGCTCTGCCTCCTGACCTACATCGGGAGCCCTCAAGAGCGAGGACGGTGACTTTAGTGCCACAGCGGCCCCCAGGGCCAGAGCATGAACTCGGAGGTCCTGGTGCCTCCAGAGAGGGCTCGCTGGGAACTTCCTGTCCTCCAGAGGCCTCAGGCTTTTCTTAAGTGGTGATATCTTTAGACATAATTTGGGGCCAAACCCTATGTATAAAACAGATAAACAAGAGTGTGTGCTGCTTGTAGTAGGGGTGAGAACATGCAGCCCCTGCTTTCTTGGTACCAGTCTGCCACTTCCTCATCCCTGAGCCCTCACAGACGTTTCCAAGAATCTTAGGACTCCATGGGGCAGTTTAAAACCACCAGTCTAGTCCAACCCCTTGCTTTCACATATAGGGAAACCGAGGCTGAGAGAGTGAAGGCACTTGTCCATAGACTTACAACGAATTAGAGGCAAAAACTCAGACTGAAACTCGGCGGGCTCTCCTAGGACCCAGCCTGAAGCTCTGCAGTTTCTTGGTTGGGATGGAGGAAGATGACTGCCCCTTGTTCCGTTTTGCTTTCCCAAGCAAGCTCCCCTGAAGGATGGGCTCCACGGCCCCTGCCCCTTCTCCATCTCCCAGTCTGAAGCTTGAAGCCAGGCTAGGGCCGGGGAGTGGGGGGAACTAGGAACACCCTCTTCCAGGGCCAACTGAGGCTTCTGAAAGGAGCTTTGAGTCTGTTCTCATCTCACACTCGTCCCTCTTTGCCCAGGGGTGTGGGTGAGTGAATGGAGCAGGGAGAGAATAATCCACAAACTCCTGGTGAGGAAGGCAGAGCAGAGGAGCAGCCCTGGGCTGCCCTTTTCCAAGGGTGCAGAAGCTCTTGAGGAAGGTGGAAGCCCCTGCACTGACCACCAGGATGTCTCAGGCGGCGGGAGGCGGCCCATGGCAGGAAGCCGCTTTGCTGTCGGGGAGAGCGGGCCCAGCATCTGTGGGGTGAGGGGCAGCAGCCCCCCCAAGCCTTTAGCCCAGAACACCACACTCGCAAGCCTTCACACGCCTCAGCTCCTCCCATAGAGATACAGACATAATCACATGTACACAGCTCGTGCCAACTCACTTACGTATCCCATACAGATATATGCAAACATCCATAGACACACACAAACACCCACATGCATATAAAACACACACACATATATACGTCTACCCCACCCACACACAAACCCCAGCCCTCACCAGTAGCACAGGCACGTCCACATACAACCACACACTCAAGGTTCACAGGCCCAGCTGAGAGAAGGACAAAGGAGGCCACTGGGGGAGTCAAAAGGCTGGCTGGGGGATCAGACAGGACAACGAGAAGCCACTGACTGCAAAGGCAAACTCTGAAGCCAGAAAAAAAGGACACTGAAGTAGTCCCCAAAATGCTTTCATCCTTACCCGTGACCCATTCCCCAGGGCCAGTCCCACTCAGGTGGGGAGAATTCTCTCTCCCACAAATAGAAACGAGAGGAAACACCCTAACGGCGCAGAGCCTGGGACTGAGTGCTGATTCCCTGATCTGACCTGAATTTATCCTGTGGCCTTATCAAGCCCCCAGTTTGCTCCTCTAGGAAATGCGCCTGTCTCCGGAGTCCTTAGAGCATTGGGGGAACTGCCTCTGACCCCCAGCCTGGGGGTGTGGAAGGGAAAGAAATGTTTTCTTAAAGAACCAGGGAGAGCAGAGACTTAAGCCCCAAACCCCAGGAAGACTCGGGGGAGAAGATCAGGGTGGAGGGAGGAGAGGTCTGGAGGGGCAGCGAGGGGCCCCAGCAAGTTACCTCCTTCTCCGCCTTGGCCTCCTCCACAGTCACGGTGCTGTGGTTCTTGTGCTCCTGGAACATGCAGAGGTAGCAGATGCAGGTCTGGTCCGTCTGGCAGAAGAGCTCCATGGTCTTGCCGTGGAGGGGGCACTTGCGGGCCTCGAAGTCCCGAATGGGCTCGAGCAGCTGGTGGTCGCGGAAGGCAGCGCCCTCCAGGTGGGGCTTGAGGTGCAGGTCGCAGAAGGAGGCCTGGCACACCAGGCAGGACTTGACGGCCTTCTGCTTGTTGCCGATGCAGGAGTCACACAGGACCTCCTCGGAGCCCGCCTTGGAGCGCAGGAGGCTGCCAGGGTCGGCCCGGGGGTAGCTGTTCCTCCGCATCTCCCCGGGCTCCACGATGGACACAGTGGGCTTCCGGGGCTCCGAGAAGATGGACTTGCGCAGCTCCCCCTTCTCGGCAAAGGTGACAGGTGATTTCTTGGACGCCCCCAGCTGGAGCCCAGCGTAGGGTGACCTCCTGCCTTCCCCAGAGTCCATGCTGAAGTAATTGGAGCCCTTCTCATCCACAGACTCGACAAACTGGATGATGGGCCGTCGCCACTCGTTCCCCAAGAACAGGGAGCCTTTTCCCTCACCTGGCCTCAGGGTGCTCCCCAGGCTCTTGCCCTCGGCCGTCTCCCCGCCATGCCCATTGATGGTCTTGGCATCTTTGCCATCAGCCTTTGCTCCATTCTCCAGGCCGCCGGTGGGGCCCATTGGGCTGCGGGCATCCCTGGCTTCCGGGCTGGCCCCGCTGCTCCTGGAGGCATCTGCAGCTTCCATCGCGGGTCACTTGGCTGCCTGTTTCGGTCTCCCTGGGACTGTGGGGCAACCTCTTGGGAGGGTGTCTCAGCGGGGAGTGGGACAGCCAGCCAGCGAGCCTGGAGACACACCTATAGGGAACAGGGGGGAGGAGGAGGCAGAGGAGGAGCCAAGAGGAGGGGCAGCGGGTGCTAGCCTGACACAACGGGCCTGGGCTGGGGAGAAGCCGGCGAGCCAGCAGAGCAGCTCATTACACAGGGGCCACGCCCTGCACCTTAAAACCCAACCTGATTTTTTAAAGAAGTGTTTTTTCTCTCCCCCAGTTTAATTGTTTTCCACAGCTCAGCAACCAGTTGGACTGCTTCCTTCTGACGCACTTTTCTCTCATGGTGGGAAGCCTCTGTCCTCACAGGTGGGTTGGCTTCACTGAGCCCGGCTGCCCCTGGGGCCCGATGGTGAGGTATCCACAGAGGCCCACCGGACAGAGTGCCATTAATTGTGTCACACAAGCCAAATAGCCTCATAATTTGTGGGCCTGGGTTTCCGAGGAGAGATCCCTTACCCTGGGTCAGGGGAGTTGCTTCTCACCTTAAGGGGAAGGATGGGCTCCATCTGATTTGGATTTTAGGATTTGGAGTGAAGTGGCTACTGATTATTTATTACTGAATCCTATTATTGATTCTTATCACTGAACCCTACTTGCCAACTTCCAGGCACTGTCCTAGGTACATTCGTATATGAGCTCACCTACTCCTCACGACAACCTATTCAATTACCCCTATTCAATAGATGAGAAACTGAAGCTCCAAGAAGATAACTCACAGGCCTGAGTCAAGTGGCAGAGCTGAGATTTAAACCCAAGGCCTCTGAGATGCAAAAGTTCCTTCTTCAGCTAAGGTGTCCCTGAATTATGTCAGCGAAAGATGGCTTCTGAACATCACGCCTGTCCCAGCGACTCTGACACGACGCAGACAGACCTTACATGATCACTATCAGAGCAGGTCAGAACCTGCCTGGATCTGAAGGACAGAGAAATAGTAATGAGGGAATGCAAGCAATGCCCGGCCAGGTGGCTGGATCCTCAGTGCCCAGACACTTGACTTTCATATGTCTCCATTGTAGGTTTGCTGTGTGACTCAGAAAAAACTTGCCCACCCTCTCTGGGCCCGGCCACAGGCAATACCCTCCAAAGAGAGGCCAGTGAGGTGTGGAACTCAGGTAATCTAGAAGTGAGCTCTCTGAGTACGACTATCATAAAATAGACACCTCAGGGAGAAAAGTGAGAACCACTACTCCAGCCGCTCCCTCTCCCTGACCACCTGCAGGAACACTGGGGACCCTCAGCTCTCGCCAGGACATACCACCTTGTCACTTCTGGGCTGCAACCCACTGCCATGGTCCTGGGAACCCAACACTCCCATCGAGTAAAGGGCTGTGCCTCTCCCAGCCTGGGCTGGACAGGGCAGAGCGGAAGGTGGGTGTGGCTCGGGCAGCAGGTTCTGGGCTGCGTGTAGGGGAGTGGGTTTCCCTTCCTCCCCCTGAATCCAGGTCAGGCCCCGGGAGCCCCCGCCCCTTTGGCTCACCAGGCTGAACAGCTAATCCCTTGCAATAACAGCCCCTGGGAACAAGAGCAGAGACAAGCGGTTCACAAAGCAGCCAGAGTTTTAAGAGGAGGTGTGGGTGGAGAGTGCTGGTTTCCTGATGGGGACTCCCTCTTACCTGATGTCTCTGTTCGCAGGCCCCACAGGAGCCCCCTCTTGTTTGAACTCACGGGTAAGTTGGCTAAGAGCTCATGAGGCCTTCTGAGCTCCTGTCAAGGGGAAACTTTCCTCAAAAAGTCAAGCCCAATCCCATCGGGCTGTTGCCCAAATCACAGAGAAAGAGGGAGAGAAAGAGAAGTCCTGTCCTGGTCCGCAGGATGGGGACATGCCCCTCCCTCTTCCCCTGATAGAGTCTCCCAAACCCTGTGAGAACAGGTGATGAGGAGAAAAGAACAGGGAGGGCAAGAAGAAGCAGAGGAGGAAAACCGAGGGCTTCTGGTTATGGATCCAACCTCAATGCTGGCTGAGCCAGCTGCACTGGGAGGCCTCTGCTAGTCCCTGGAGTTCACGCACCTGTCTTCTGGAAGTCTGGGGAAAGATTCTGAGCCTTGGGAATAGGCCAACACAGAGCAGATGCTCAGAAAACCTTTGTGGATGGACAGATGGATGGATGAGTGGGTAGATGTGTGCAAGAAATAAAAGTTAGATGGATCCAAATGGAAAAATGGATGAATGAATGGGTAAAAGATGCGTGGATGATGGGTGAGTGGGTGAAGGGATGATGGATGAATGGATGGGTAGGTAGCTGGTAAACTGGATAAAATAATTATTAAAAAGGAAGGGGAAAAGGGAGGAAGGGAGGGAGGAAGGAAGATAGGTGGGAAGGAGAGAGAGAAGAGGAAGGAAGAGAAAGGAAGGGAGGAGACAGACAGGTAGTAGGTAGGTAAGGGTGCTGATAAAAGTTCAGCAACTGGCTCTTCAAGGGTGAAAGCACTGGTTTGTAGTGTTTGTCAATTTCTCCCACCCTGGCCAGTTTCAAGCTACCAACGCAAGGTGTGCTGGGAAGAGATGCACATGATCGGCGCTCCTGAGCCCGTGTGAGCCAGCTCTGGCACGTCATGGAGGATGGTGGGTGGTTGAGGTGGATGAATAGATTGTAGGAGGGAGACTAGAAAGACAGATACTGGAGAATGCCACTCTCGGTTGTGCTGAGGAAAGAGAGCAGGTTCAAGGGATCTCAAGGCAATGGAAGACAAGGCGGATTTACCTCTTCCACAAGGCTTTCCCTCTGACCCAGCACACAGCGATCGCTCCCTCCTCTGAACCCCTGTAACATCCCTGTCTGTCCTACTCAGGCATTTAGCTCAGACCACCCGATGTTATTGATTATGCATTCATTCACACAGATTTCTCGAGCATCCTTTCAAGTGCCAGGCTCCAAACAAGGGGCAGATCCCACAGACAGGAACAAGTCCCAGATCGTGCCATTGGGAGCTCACGGTCCAGTCAGAAAACAGACAGTGAGGCAATCCTTTGAATTTGGCGTGAGCAATAAATGAGAGAAATATGTGAGAGGGGCATGGGGTGCCCAGAGGAGGGAGAGCCCAGGATGTGCTGAGAGAGACCTGTCTCTCCAGCCCGGCCGAGCGTGGCTCACTTCCTGTGCACAGAAGCATCCTCCCTGGCCAGACAGAGGCAACATTTGATTTGACTCAGCAGGTGTTTATTCGGTTGAATTCACAGTTGATGCTGGTTGACTGGTCTTTTGATCCTCCTGGACAGGGGCCCCAGACTCATCCCTCCCATGGGCGGCTGCTCCTTCGAAATGCCTGGTGCACAGTAGACTTTCCAGGGGATCCCCAGGATCCAAGGGCTGAAATGACCTCAGGGGAAGAAGCTAAAGAAACAACTCTCCTTCCAGGACTGACTCCAGCCCTCGCACCACTACCCTGAGCCCACCAGCCCTGGGGCTGAACTAAAGAGGAAAGGATTCCTACCCTGCAGAGCACTGAGGTCTAGGGTGGCCCTGAGAACCATTCATGGGAAAGTGATCGGCCCCAGAGCTCACCCCAACTCCTCACTCCAGCTCTGCCGTCCATGTCCATCAAAGGGGCTAGCTACCCTCAACCCCGTCTGCTGGGGTCCAGCCCCTCTCCAACCCCAAATCCAGTTGCACAGGTTCCACAAAAGGGCATTTCCTGGCGGCCCACAGAGCCTACGTGTCACGTGCAAACTGGCAAAAAGCCCCCAAAGGCTGTCATATCCACCACTGTGGCTGAGGGGTCCTGGAAGCAGAAGAACCGCTTCATTTTTAAAGGACTTGAAAGAACGGGATCCTTTGAACCTCCTCAGTCACTCATCTCCCATCTTATCCAGTTCTCCCTCTGGTCTAGCTTAAAGCCTTCCTGTTGCAACATTTCCCCCTATGCCGGGGGAAGCTGGGATTTGACTGGCTGCCAGCAACACCCCATCCCTCGCAAGGTTTAGCAGGTAAGAAGAGCTGGCAGATGTGGCTTCTAGAAAAGGACTCTTAGGAAGCAGGAGTGAATTCTGCTTCTTCAGACTAGGCATACCCTGCCAGCCAGCCCCCATGGGGTGCCTTCCTCCCATACGCATCTATCAGTCAACCCCAAGCGTCCTCCCAGGCTTCTTTCACGAGGCATCTCAAAGCCAGTCCCCTCCTGGAAGATGCCCTTGATTCAGCGGGTGGAGCCGCCTCACCCCCCACTGCTGAGGCCTGGCACACCTGAAGCCCTCACCAACCACCTTCCGATGAAAAAGGAGAAACTCCCCTGGTTTCCTTGGAATCCCAGGGTTGGGAGGGAGCAGTTAGCTGGTCCACTCCCTGCCTCTGAGCAAGACTGTATCTAGAACGGCTTCTAAAAGATCTGAAAGGAAAAAGATTTCACGATCTCTCTCAGCCATTCAGTCTCAAGCTTTAGGACTATTCGCTGCAGGAAGTTCTTTGAGTCTAACTTAAACACTCTATAAATGATGGAGTTGGAGTTGAGGAACTGAGCATCTGGCCCTGCAAAGGACTTGATAAGGAGCAACCCTCTCTGGAGGGGAGGGCTCTTCCAGTCTTAGTGCTTGCATGGTTCGGTTGACTCCTTGGCGTCTCGGTCCTTTGGGAGTGCCTCCAGTCAGAGACAGCAGCAAGAAGGCTGTGGTGGTTCAAAACTTTATGGCAATAATAAGATTTCTGAAGCGGAATTTTCTCATTTCTGCTATCCAAATACTACAGAGTTTATGCTGAAATTGGAGGGGTTTTGATTACATATTAAGAAGAACTCTCTAGATTGAGCAGTACTGTTTCTGCTACTATGAATTCCCTTCTTGGAAGAACTTTTTAAAAAGGACCGATTTCCACCTCCTAGAATGTTTCCGGCCCCTCCCTGGGAGGGCGATGGAAGAGAAAGGAAAAAATATTGGTAGCACATCTCCAGTGGGCCGTGGTCCCAGCTCTGGGGCACAGAGAAAATAAGGTGCAGTCCCTACCCCTAAGGGACTGGGTCCCCCCAGATTCAAGTAACAGTCCTCTTACTCCCGCTGCGGGCACTGCCCTTTGCTCCTTCCAAGACTTCTGCCCCCAAAAGACACTGAATCTTACCTGTAGCTCTCAAGGGAGCAGAAGCAAGGCCAGGCCTCCCCAGAGGAAGGGGGTCAGGTCCGGATCTGACGGGATAACACTGACCTACGATGCTTTGTAAGGGGGAGGCCCACAGAGGGCTCTGCCATCCCCAAGTCCCTGGCTTGGCACCTTCCCAACACTTGCCTAGGACTCCAGGCAAAATGCCACCTGATCAGGCTGACTTCTCCCCAAGGCTCCCCATTAACACCCATAAAGGAGGGTGTGACATATTAGCTTTGTGTGTCAGCTCTGCTGAGCTCTAATACTCAGTCATTTAATCAAGCAGTAATCCAGGTGTTGCTGCGAAGTTATTTTGTAGATGTGGTTAACATTACAGCCAGTTGACTCTGAGTGAAGGAGATTACCCTCTATAATGCGGTTGGGCCTCATCAAATGAGTTGAAAGGCCTTAAGAGTAAGAACTGACGTTTCCCAGAGCAGAAGAAATTTGGCCTCGACTCTGTACCATCCTCTCCAGCCCGAGTTCCTGCCAGCCTGCCCTCCAGATGTTGCCTTACCAGCCCCCACAACTGCATGAGCCAATTCCTTGAAACAAATCTCTGGGTATAAACATACACCCTTTTGGTTCTGTTTCTGTGCAGAATCCTGACCGATTCCTGCTGCAGCCCGGCTCTGGCCTCCCCGGAGCTCTGCCAGACTTTTTCGGTGAGAGAGTGGAACTGGCTCTGTGGGTGCCCCTGGATTGGGGTGACAGTATCAGGCGGTGGGGGGTGGGGTGAGTGGAGGAGCCCTAGGACTCAGTTGCTGTGTGAATTTGGGCAAGTTACTTAATCTCTCTGAGCCAGGTTCCTTGCCTACAAAAGGAGGCTAAACATAGTTCCCTGGCAGGCTGTTGAGGGATCAAGGAAGCGGCGATGGGGAAAAGGCCTGGACAGGCCCAGCTCAGAGAATGGCCCAACATGCTTCTGTTGACTCCATCACTTTCTTTACTCTGTTAGAGGAGGGATGGGACATGGGGAGGGGAGTGGGCTGGGCTCCCTTCCCATTGCTGCAGCTGGGTGGGGCAAGGCCACCCTCTGCTCTTGGCTCTCCTCCACCAAGGCACCTTCCAGCTCTAGAATTCTATGATTAGAGGCTTGCATCCTAAAATACGGAGAAGGGCAGTGAGAATCATAAGACTCGGAAACAGAACCTGAGAGGAAAAGGCTAAAGGCAGCAGGATTCTTTAGCCAGGAGAAGGGGTGGCTTAAGAGGGTTATTTGACCAGTTTCTCTCCACCTCTCTAGAGGAGAAAATCCAAGGAAACAGGCTAACAGCGCAGCTAGAGGACTGACTGAAGTTAGACAGCAGGTGTGTGCCCCGCCAGACACAACACCTCCTCCTTTAGAAGCCTTTGGGGGGCGTGATTTGCAGACCTGCCTTGGGATAGGAAATGGACTGGATGACCTCTAGGTTTCCTCCTTGCTGTTTGCAATCTAGAAACTGATTTCGCCAGACTGTGGAAGACAGGAGGAAGGAAAAAACACTGAGAACAGACTGAACAGGTGTGGCGGGGGGCCGGGCAGCACTCCCCTGCCCAGCCCGTGGGGAGGCCCGGAGGTTATGAGGGCAAGCAGCTTGAGCCCCACGGAGCAGAGAGGGGGCATGACCGGGAGAAGCCCGGGCTCTGGGCTTGCTCCTGAGACCTCTGAAGGCCCTTCCTTCCACGTCCCTTCCACTCAGACTGAACGTGAACCTGCCCGGTTCAGGCAGTGCTCATATCTCAGGGAGACATCAAGGAAAATGAGATGTGCTTCTTACCCTGAGGCTGCAGGAGGTAGCTGTCTCTCCCAAGGAGCACGCAGACCTGGCCTGTTCCCTCTCAGACCCCTCCTTCCTCCTCTTCGTCAGCAGAATAGCAATGCCAGCTACTACATTTTATTGAAGGCATATTGTCTACCAAGCACATTACATAAATCATCCCTAATCCCCCAATTCTCCCTGGTACATGGTACATGGTACAGGTAAGGAAACAGGAAACAGAGGCCCAGAGAGGAGAAGCAACTTCCCCAAAGTCGCACAGCAGAGCTGGAACTCAGCCCTGTGCCGTCCATCCATGCCATCCGAACTTCACCAGCAATCAGTGAGATAACATTATCCCCATCCTACTGATGAGGAAATTAAGACTGAAAAGTTGAGCAACCTGTCCTCAGTCACTCAACTGTTCATCAGTGAAGCCGGGTATCCCGGCTCCCAAACCTGAACATTTCTCCCACTAAATGAGGGTGGTGGAGGGCACCCCCCTCACTCTCTCATCCCCGGGGATGGAAGGAGTAAATCCCAGTGAAGGAGTAGGTCCCTGTGGGTGGTATGTCACCTGTCCATTGGACAGAACAGTAACAATAAATAGCATTATTGTCATTATGCATTAAGCATTTAGCACGCACCAGGCACTACGCTAAACGTCACAAGGATTACCTCCCTCAGTCCTCCCGTAATCTTACAAGGTGGGTACTGCCGTTCTCCCCACGTTACAAGGGAGGAAACAGACCCTGAGAGGTTAAGGAACTTGCCCAAGGTCACAAGGTTAATAAGTAGCAGAACTGGGTTTTGAACTCCGCATAACGTAACTCCAGAACCCTCCTTCTAATCCCTTAAACTATGCTGGTCATTTTTTCCTTCTGAGCAGAGCATGCTAACTGATTTTAGAGTCTGACAGCTACCTTTCGATGTCTCTAAAAATTCTTTCCACATCTTCCATGTTTTTCCAGTCTTGGCTCCTGGAAAGTTCTTCCACAGCCTGTCTCATCACCCCATGGCCACCCCTGCCCCCAGCCTGGCTCAGAGATGGGAGGTCCCTCCCCAGGAGAGGGCTGTGAGGTCAGAATCTGCTCTCCCGGCCCTGCCGAGGCCGGACTCCCTGGGTATGGCCTCACCCGTGGGCACAGCCGGGCCCAGAACCTGAACCAGAGCCAGACCCAGACCAAGAGTCAGAACCAGAACCAGAGCCAGAGCCAGAGCCAGAGCCAGACCCAGCCCCAGCCCCAGCCCCAGCCCCAGAGCCACAACCACAACCACAACCAGAGCCAGAGCCAGAGCCCTCCCTGAAAGGCAAAAGGGTCAGAGCAGGCTGCCTAACCCCACCGAGGCAGAAGGCGTGAGTCACATGAAGGAGACAAGCCAGCTCCGCCTGAGTCACTGCCCAGCCTGCGGGCTCTGGGGAGGGAGGACCGGTGGGGGAGGAAGAAGGAAACCGAGAGGGGCACTCAGGCACCAGCTGGGCGCCATCCTACCCAAACCCTGTGCAGCCCAGAGGAGGCCGGCCCCGCCCACCTTGGGGTCGCCCTGATCCCCCCTGGGGGAGGGGTGCACAGGGAGGCTGGGCATGGCAGCTTCTGGCAGGGGAGCTCTTGGGCTCTCCAGGCCTGATCTGCTGGGTAGACCCACCCCCTCACACCCAGAGTCTAACCAGACTGAACCTCCTGCAGTTCCCAGAGGCCCCGCCAATGAGCACTCACCCCGGGGCTGTTTCACATGCTTCTCCTTTGCCACTCCACCCACCTTGGGTCTTAGCTTCTTTGGCGTTTCCACCAAGCATCACCCCCTCACCCCAATCCAGGCTGAGTGACCCCTCCCTGTGCCCTCCCAGCTCCTCCTAGTGCCTTAGTAGCTGCCCTGGTCACACTGCACTGTAACCATCTGTTACTCCACTTCCATCACCAGGCCGTGAGTCCAGGCCACAGTGTCTTACATGGTGCCCAGCACACAGTGGGTGCAGGATAAATACCTGTTGAGAAAATAGATGTTTGAAACAGAACAAGAGAGAGAGCAGACTGTAGGCATCTTGTGGGTCCTGCCCAAGGTTTCCGGAGCAGTGCCAGGTGCTCAGCCGACAACAAATCAGGGTACAACGGCTGAGATGCCAACAGCAACTGTGAGGCAGTTACCCCAGCAGAAGGCAGGGTGGGGCAGGGTGGCTCCAGAAAGGACGGGGGCCAGGCTGCAGGGCTGGGAAGTCAGCTCAAATTTCCCTCGAATCTGACAGTTTTCAGGGAAGCCAGGTAGAGGAGACATGTCAGAGCAAAGGCAGCCTGTCCAGCCTGTTACAGTGCTGACACTTAGACGGCAATGCAGAGGAGCAGACTGCCTCCTCCCGCAGGCAACATCAGGGAGCAGAGCTGGGGGAGCAAGAGAGGAGGAGAGAGATGTGAAGCCGTGCCTTCCATAACCTCCCCAAAGCAGGGTGCTTACGTGCAGCCACAGCTTCAAGATGACACCCTAGTTTTTGATTTGCATTTCCCTAATCATTAGTGATGTTGAACATCTTTTCATGTGCCTGTTGGCCATCTGTATATCTTCTTTAAAAGTAAGTCTCTAGGGGGCCAGCCCAGTGGCATAGTGGTTAAGTTCACAAGCTCCACCCCAGGGGCTGGGGTTCACTGGTTCGGATCCTGGGCACGGACTTATGCACCACTTGTCAAGCCATGCTGTGGTGGCATCCCACATAGAAGAACTAGAATGACCTACAACTAGGATATAAAACTATGTACTGGGGCTTTGGGGAGAAATAAAAAATAAAAGTCAATCTGTTCATATCTTCTACCCATTTTTTGATTGGGTTATTCATTTTTTTGTTGTTGAGTTGTATGAGTTCTTTATATATTTTGGATGTTAACCTCTTATCAGATATATGAATTGCAAATATTTTCTCCCAGTTAGTGGGTTGTCTTTTTGTTTTGTTGATGGTTTCCTTTGCCATGCAGAAGCTTTTAGTTTGAGGTAGTCCTATTTGTTTATTTTTCTTTTGTTTGCCTTTCCTTGCCTTGCCTTGAGGAGAGATGATATTTGAAAAGATGCTGCCAAGACCAATGTCAAAGGACGTACTGCTTGTTTTCTTCTAGGAGTTTTATGGTTTCACGTCTTACATTTGAAGTCTGTAATCCATTTTGAGTTCATCTTTGTGTATGGTATGAGATAATGCTCTACTTTCATTCTTTTGCATGTGGCTGTCCAGTTTTTCCAGCACCATTTATTGAAGAGACTTTCCTTTCTCCATTGTATGTTCTTGGCTCCTTTGTCGGAAATTTGGCGGTTACCAGAGGGGGAGGGGGTGGGGGAGGGTGAAAGGTACAGTGAGGGATGGCAGCTAGAGTATTGGGGGTGAACACAACGCAGTCTATACAGAAGTCGAAATATAATGATGTACACCTGAAATCTATATAACCTTATAAACCAGTGTAACCTCAATTTAAAAAAGAAAGAAAGAAAGAAAGAAATGGTTAAAAAAAAAAAAAAAGATAACACCCTGACTCAGACCTCAGCCACCAGAGGCACTGAGCAGAAAGGACGATGGAGCCGGGAGGGAAGGGGGCTCGCCAGTCAGGTGGGAAGGAGAATGAAAAGAGAGCTGCAGGAAGGATGAGGCAGAGCGAGAAGGCGACAGAGCGAGAACTAGAGTGAGCGAGTGACAGGAAGAAGGGGGCGGATCAAATGGAGAAAGCGCACGTCAAAATGTACCTCCCAGCCTGCAAAACCCTCTCCCCAACATTGTCTCTCATGAAAGCAAACAGCTCCGTGAGGTATAATTATCCTTTTCTTTCCTTTTATTTTATTTCACTTTTTATTACAGAAAACTTCAAAAATACACAAAGTAAACATAATAGGATAATTTAAACCCTGATGTACCCATCACCGGGCTTCAACAATAATCACGCTGCGCCGTACTCCTTTCACTAGATTTTCACCCACTCAATTTGGATTATTCCTTGACATTACTATTTTTTAGGAAAATTTACGTACTTGAAAATGTACAAATATTAGCTGTATAATGTTGATAAATGTTTTGATCCAAGTTACCCACATCTCTATTATAGTACAGTAAATTACTATCTCA
Organism: Equus quagga; assembly: GCF_021613505.1. Lineage (NCBI taxonomy): Eukaryota > Metazoa > Chordata > Mammalia > Perissodactyla > Equidae > Equus > Equus quagga. The sequence goes on from NC_060280.1 coordinate 67,692,529, forward strand.
CCAGAAAATTCTCTCATGTTCCTTTGCAGTCCATCCCATCACCCACCTCCATCCCAAACTCATCGAATTTCTAACTGTGGATTTGTTTTGCTTTCTCTAGAACTTCACGCACAACACAATACGTCCTCTTGAGCGTCTTGCTTCTTTCTCTCAGCAAGTTGCTGTTGAGATCCGTCTATCCTGGTGCTTATGTAAGTAGTTTCTTTTAAACTGCTGACTAGTGTTCCAGAGAGTGAATGTGTCAGAATCTGTCCAGTGATTCTTCTCCTGTTGATGAGCATTTGGGCTGTTGGTGGCAAATGACTATTGTAAATAAAGCTTCCATGAACATTTGTTTCCGTGGACATAGGTTTTCATTTCTCTTGGATAAATACCTAGGAGTGGAATCAGCTAGTCAAAGAGTAGGGGCAGGCTTAACTTTATCAGAACCTGTCAAAACTTTTTCCTGAGTCATCACACAGTTTTGCATTCCCACCAGTCGAGTGTGTATTCCAGTTGCTCTACAGTCTTGTCAACATTTTATTGTTGTCAGGCTTTTAAAATTTAGTCCTTCTAGTCAGTGTAGCCAGTGTGCAGTGGTCGTAATTCGCATTGCTGTATTGACTAATGATGGCAGCAATGTTTCATGTGCTTATTGGCATGCTCTTGTCTTCTTCCATGAAGTGTCTGTTCAAGTCTTTTGCCCACTTTTAATGCAGTTGCTTCTCTTTTTGTTATTGAATCATAGGAGTTCTTTATATATTCTGGTAACAAGTTCTCTGTCAGATACATGTTTTCTGAATATTTTCTCCAAATCTGTGGCCTGCCTATTAATTTTCTTAATGATATCCTTTTATCAGATTTACTAAGGCACAATTTACATAAGATCCACCAATTTTAAGGGTACAGTTCAATGGGTTTTTGACAAATGTGTACAGTCATGTAACCACCATAAAAAGCATTATATAGAACATTTCCATCACTGCACAAAGTTCCCTTGTGCTCCTCTGTTTTGAATTCCACACCCCCAGCTCCTGGAAATCACTGATCTGCTTTCTGGAACTACAGTTTGCTTTTCTGGAATTTGGTATGAATAGAATCTTGCGGTATGTAATCTTTTACATCTGGCTTCTCTCACTTAGCATAACGTGGAGATTCATCCATGTCGTTGCCTGTATAAGCTGTTCCCTATTATTGATGAATAGTATTCCATTGTATGAATCTCCCACAATTTATTTATCCATTTGCCACTTGATGAACATTTGCATATTTCCATTTGCAGCTAATATAGATAAAGCTGTTACGAATATTTATGTAAACATCTTTGTGTGTTTATTTTTATTTCCCCTGGGTAAATGGCTAGGAGCAGTTTTTCGGGTCATATAATATGTGTAACTCTATAAGCAACTATCGAACAGTTTTCTAAAGTGGCTATGCCATTTTGCATTCCCACCAACTCACAGGACTTCCAGTTGCTCCTCTTCCGCGAACACACTGTATAATCAGCCTTTATAAATCTTAGGCATTCTAGTGGTTGCATAGTGCTGTCTCAGTGTGATTTTAATTTGTGTTTATCTAGTGACTAATGATGCTGAGCTTCTTTTCATGTGCTTATTTGCCAATTGTTTACATTTATTGGCGAAATGTCTCTCCAAATCTTTTGCCCAGTTTTTAATCGGGTTATTTGTCTTCTTCTTGAGTGGGAAGAGTGGTTTTTTAATATTCTGGATCCAAGTGCTATAGGATAGGTTAGATACATGTTTTGCAAATATTTTCTATCCCATTGTGGCTTGTCTTTTCATTTTCTTAGCTATTTCTTTTAAAAAGCAAAAGGTTTTCATTTTGATGAAGTCCAATATATTGATTTTTTTTTTCTTGTAGGGGGTCATGCTTTCTTTCTGTGTCTTATCTAAAAAATCTTGGCTAACCCAGGTCACAAAGATTTTAGGTCTTTAACGCACCATTTCAAGTTAATTGTTTTTTTATGGTACAAGACAAGGGTCTTTTGTTGTTATTATTATTTAGACATCCAATTGTTTCAGCACCAATTGTTGAAAAGACTGTTAATTTCCTCCACTGAATTACCTTGGCACTTCTGTGAAAAATCAATTAACCATGTAGGTATAACTCTATTTCTGAACTCTCTATTCTGTTTTACTGATCTAAATGTCTATTCCATACCATAATATACTGACTTAATTACTGTAATTTTATTGTAAGTCTTGAAACCAGGTAGTAATTCCTCCAAATTTCTTCCTTGTTTTTCAGAACTTTTTTAGCTGTTGTAGCCCTTAGCATTTCTATATGAATTTTAGAATCAGCTTGGCAATTTCTCAAAAAGCTTGCTGAGCTTTTGACTGGCAGTACAGTAAATCTGTAGATCACTTTGGGGAGAATTGACATCTTAACAATGTCACGTCTTCTGGTCCATGAACATGGCATATCTCTGTTTCTTTAGATTTTCTTTAATTTCTCCCAGCAGCATTTTGTGGTTTTCAATGTACTGTATAAGTTTTGCTAATTTGTCCCTAAATATTTCACATTTTTATGCTATTGTAAATGTTATTTTTAATATAAATTCCCAGTTGTTAGTTTCTAGTATATAGAAATACAAATAATTTTTGTATATTGAACTTGTATTCTGCAACGTTAAACTCACATATTAGTTCTAGTACCTTAGCTTTTTTGTAGATTTCTTAAGATTTTCCAGATAGACAATCATGTTGGCTATAAATTTAAAAAATTTTGAATCTTCCCTTCAAAACAACATGCCTTTTATTTCTTCCTTTTTTTTTTTTTTTTGGTATTATTGCATTGGCTAGGACCTCCAGTACACTGTTGAACAGAAATAGTTATAACAGGGGGTTGGGGATGGGGGAAATGGGTGAAGGTAGTCAAAAGGTACAAACTTCCAGCTACAGTATGAATAAATTGGGAGTGTGATGTACGGCTTGGTGACTATACTTGATAATACTGTACTGCATATTTGAAAACTGCTAAAAATAATCTTAAAAGTTCTTATCACAAGAAAAAAGTTATAACAATGTGAGGTGATGGATGTTAATTAAACATTGTGGTGATCATTTTGCAATATATACATTTATCAAATCATTATGTGGTACACCTTAAACTAAAACAATGTTGTATGTCAATCGTATCCCAATAAAACTAGGCGGGAATACAGTTAGAACAGACTTCCTTGCCTTGTTCCTGATCTGAGAGGGAAAACATTGAGTCTCTCACCAGTAAGTATGACGTTAGCTGTAGGGTTTTTGTAGATGTCCATTTTCCAGGTTATGTAAGTTCCCTTCTGTTGCTAGTTTGCCAAGATTTTATCATGAATCTATGTTGAATTTTGTCAAAAACTTCCTCTGCATCAATTGACATGATCATATTTTTTTCTTTTAAGACTTTTTACATGATGCGTTGGCTTCCTATTTAGTTTCCTATTGCTGTTGTAACAAATTTAGTGGCTTAAAAACAAACAAATTGATTATCTTACCATTCTGGAGGTCTGAAGTCCAAAATGGGTCTCCCCGGGCTAAAGTCAAGATGTCAACAGGACTGCATTTCTTCTGGATGCTCCAGGAGAGAGTCCATTTTCTTGCCTTTTCCAGCTTCTAGCAGCTCCCCACATTCCTTGCGTCATGGCCTCTTTCCATCTTCAGTGCCAGCAACGGCATCCCTTGGATCTCTGCCTGCATCATCACACCTCCTTCTCTGACTCTGACTTGCCGGTTTCTCTCTTCCACGTTAAGAACCCTTGTGGTTACACTGGATCCAGCCACATAATTCAGAATCTCCTCATCTCAAAATCCTTAACTTACTCACATCTGCAAAATCTCGTCTGCTACGTAAAGCGGCACATTCTCAGGCTCTGGGATTAGAAAATGGATATTCTACCTACCACATATGATAAGTATAGGATGACTTTTGCATATTAAAACAACCTTGAATTCCTGGGATAAAGGCTATTTTTGGCTATGGTTTATTATCCTTTTTATATACTGCTGAATTTTCTTCGCTAAAATTTTAAGTATTTCTGTATCTGTGTTCTGGTTTTTTTTTTTTTTTTTGAGGAAGATTAACCCTGAGCTAACATCTGCTGCCAATCCTCCTCTTTTTGCTGAGGAAGGCTGGCCCTGAGCTAACATTCGTGCCCATCTTCCTCTAATTTATATGTGGGACGCCTGCCACAGCATGACTTGGCAAGCGGTGCCATGTCCGCACCTGGGATCCAAACTGGCGAACCCCGGGCCGCCGAAGCAGAACATGTGCACTTAACTGCTGCCCCACCAGGCCGGCCCCGGTCTGTATCTGTGTTCTTGTGGGATGGTGGTTTGTAGCTTTGGCACCTTTCTTTTTTCCCCTTATAATGTCTTTGGTTTGGGTATCTAGGTAATGCTGACCTCCTAAAATAAGTTTGGAAATATTCCCTCCTCTTCTATTTTCTGCAACGGTTTTTGTAGAATTGCTGTTGTTTTTTCCTTAAATGTTTAGTGGAATCACTGGTCTACCCGAACTGGCTTGTACTGACTTATAAGAGTCTATTGTTGGGGGCTGGCCCCGTGGCAGAGTGGTTAAGTTCTCACGCTCCCATTCAGCGGCCCAGGGTTTCACTGGTTGGGATCCTGGGCGCAGACATGGCGCCGCTCGTCAGGCCATGCTGAGACAGCATCCCACATGCCACAACTAGAAGGACCCACAACTAAAATATACAGCTATGTACTGGGTGGGTTTGGGGAGAAAAAGCAGAAGAAAAAAAAAAAGAGGATTGGCAAGAGACGTTAGTTCAGGTGCCAATCTTTAAAAACAAACAAACAAACAAACAATCTATTGTTAAATTTTTAAGAATTTTGTGAACCAGTTGTCAAACTCAGCCGTTATTAAAAATTAAATAAATTTCACTTAAAACAAAGGTAATAAATACTGAATAAGTACTCATCACTTCTTAAATATCTTTGCTACATTTTATTAATATCAGTGTTCTTGAGGATATTTATGACTATCTTATCTGTATAGCTCCATGATCAGTGATGTCACATTGGTAATGTCACATTGGCAAATACTACAGCCCAGGGGCATTTTTTCCTGCTCTGGAGAGGCAGGTGTAAAACATTTACAGCATACCAAAGAGTTGAATTCACTAGTGAAGCCATCTGGTCCTGGAGTTTTCTTTATAAGAAGGTTTTTTTTAAAACTATGACTTCAATTTATTTAATAGATACAGGGATATTTGAGTTATTTCTTATTGTGTGACCTTTGTAGTTCATGTTTCAAGGAATACGTCCATTTCATTGAAGTTGCCAAGTTTATTGGCATATAGTCATTTATAATATTCCCTTAGGTTTTTTAAATAGCTATAGGATCTGTGAGGACATCCTGTCTTTCATTCCTGATATGGGTCATTTGCATTTTCCCTCTATTTTCCTGATCAGTCAAGCTAGAGTTTTATCAATTGTATTGATCTTTCTGTGGTGTGAGCCCTAAAATGAAGGTCTGATATTATGTGCTGCCTTGACGTCTAGTGAAGTCAGGAGGGCTTCATCTGGCCTTACCCCCTGTTCCCCTCCCCTCTACTCTTGTGGATAAGGTCCTCTATCCAAATAACCCACTTTATCAAGAGGACCAGGTGCAGTTTTTGCTTATTTCTGAATAGCAGGTTTCAGTTTCCCTGCCAGCCCATGGAATTATTCAAACATGCCAATCACATCCTGGGAACTGTGGGGCACCTCATTTTCTTGGTACCACAAACCCTGCCTCCCAACAGCCCCTGGTTATTCACTCTGTTCCCAAGTGCAACCCCTACATGGCCCCGCATGGCATGCAGTGTCCTCCTCCCCTGGCTGTGAGCATACGTGACTAATAGACTCCTATCAGTTGCATCCATCTGGTACCAGGTGTTGTGTGTTCCCCCATCCCCCTTAACTCAAGGCCACAATCCCTCCCTCACCAACTCAGCGAATAGGAGGCAATCAAAATACTTTGCAAAGAATAACCTCTGGGTTTCTTGGATTTTTATCTCCTTTTATTTCACTGATTTCTGCTCTCATCTTTCCTATTTCCTTCATGGAGTTTAATTGGATTTAATTTTTTCTTCTTTTTCTAGTTTCATTTGGTAGAAGTTCAGATGATTGATTTGAGGACATTTTTTTCTAGCATAAGCATTTAATGCTGCATATTTATATCTAAGCACTGTTTTAGGTGCATCCCACAATTTTTGATACATTGTATGTGTGCATTTTTTATTCAGTTCAAACATTTTCTAATTATCATTTTGATTTGATTTATGTGGAAGCCTATTGCCTAATTTTCAAATATTTGGGAGATTTTTAGATATGTGTTGGTTATCGATTTCTACTTTTATTTCATTTTGGTCAGAGAACATACTTCGTATGATTTCAAACTTCTTAAACATACTGAGACTGGTTTTATGGCCCAGAATGTGTCTAACTTGGTAAATCTTCCCCGTATGCTTGAAAAGAATGTGTATTTTGCTGTTGTTGGGTGGGATGCTCTACAGATGTCAACTAGATCAAATTGATTGCTGCTGTTGTGCAAGTTTTCTATACCCTTACTGATATTCGATTTGTTCTATCAGTTGCTGAGAGAGGAGAGTTGAAAACTATGACTATAATTGTGAATTTATCTGTTTCTTCTTTCAGGTCTATCAGTTTTTGCTTTATATAGTTTTAAATGCTGTTATTAAATGTATAAACATTTAGGATTGTTATGTCCTATTGGTTATTTGATCCCTTTTTCATTATGAAACGTTTCTTTTTCTTCCTGGTAATATTCCTTGCTATGAAGTCTACTCTGACCCATATTAATATAGCCAGCCCAGATTTCTTTTGATTAGAGTTTGCATGGCAAATATCTTCCCATTCTTTTACTTTTGATCTCTCTGTGTATTTATATTTAGTGCATGTCTTGTAAATAGCATGTAGCTGAGTCTTGCTTTTTTATCCAACTTGACAATCTCTGCCATTTAACTGGAGTGTTTAGACCATTTAGATTTAATGTAATTATCACTATTGCTGGGTACAAACCTACCCTCTTGCTATTTGCTTTTTATTAGTCCCATTTGTTCTGTGCTCATTTTGTCCCTTTTTTCTGCCTTCTTTGGGATTAATCAGATTTTTGAGGATTTCTTTTTAATCTCCACAAGTGGCACATCAGCTTTTCTCTTTATTTTATTTTCAGTGGCTGTTCTAGACTTTATAATGTATTATTTTCAGTGCTCTTCATTCCATTTTGTAGATCCAAATTTCCATCTAGAATGATTTTCCTTCTGCCTAAGACTTTCCTTTAAATTTCTTTGCAATGCAGTTCTGCTGACAATGAATTCTTTCATATTCTGTTTGTCCGAAAAGCCTTCATTTCATCTTCATTTTTAAAAGATACTTCACTTGGTATAGAATTCTAGGATGCAGGCATTTTTTTTTTATTTATTTGTTTTTTCTTGCAGTACTTTAAAGATGTCACTCTCTTGTCTCCTGACTTACATATTTTCGATGAGAAGTCTGCTGCCATTCTTATCTTTGTTCTCTGTACACAATTTGTCTTTTTTCTCTGCCTGCTTTGAGATTTTCTCTTATTACAGGTTTTCAGAAATTTGATTATAACATGCCTTGATGTAGTTTTCTTTATTTTTATTCTAATTGGGTTTGTTGAGCTTTTTGGATCTGTGGGTTTAGACTTTTTAGCAAATTTGAGAACATTTTAGCCACGAATTTTTCAAACACTATTTTTCTGTCTCTCTCCCCCTTTCTCTCCCTATGAGACTCCAATTAAATGTATATTAGACTGATGGACATTGTTCCACATATCATTGAAGCTCTGTTCATTTTTTTCCCAGTATTTTTCTCTCTATCCTTCATTTTGGATAGTTTATGGATTTGGATCATCAAGTTCATTGATCCTTTTTTCTGCAGTGTCTAATCTACTATTAGTCCCTTCCAATGTATTTTTTTACTTCAAATATATATTTCCATCTCTAGAAGTTCCACTTTGGTGTTTTTATATTATCCATTTCTCCCACATTATGTTCATGTTTTCCTCTACCGTCTTGAACCTATGAAGCATATTTATAATAGCTCTTCTAATATACATTAGCTAATTTTATTGTATTTGTTTTTCTATTGGTTGATTTAGCTCCTAATAGGGGTCATAGTTTTCTAATTCGTTATATGCTTGGAAATTTTTTTTTTAAAGATTTTTTTTTCCTTTTTCTCCCCAAAGACCCCCAATACATAGTTGTATATTCTTCGTTGTGGGTCCTTCTAGTTGTGGCATGTGGGACGCCGCCTCAGCGTGGTTTGATGAGCAGTGCCATGTCCGCGCCCAGGATTTGAACCCACAGAACACTGGGCCACCTGCAGCGGAGCGCGCGAACTTAACCACTCAGCCACGGGGCCAGCCCTGGAAATTTTTATTAAATGCTGGGTGTTGTAAATTTTATGTGTTGGGTGCTAGATTGTATTGTGTCCATTTTCGTAGTGTTGGACCTTATTCTGGTGCACTAAGTGACTTTTAATCAGTTGGAGCCTCTCAAACCACGTGTTTAAGCTTCTTTAAAGTGGGTCCACAGCAGCCTTCAGACTAGATAGCTCCACTCCTAAGGCAACACCCTTCTCAGCATTCTACCCAATGTCCCATGGATTCTAAGGTCTCTCAATTCTGGTGGTGGGAATACAAGTTCCAAGTTCAGTGTGGGTTCCAGAAATTGTTTTGCTCACTCCTTTCTGGTCATCGTTTCCCCAGCTTTGAGTCATTTCCTCTCACATATTGTAGATAATAGCCAGTCAAAGACTCAGGGGACACCTCTGCAGATCACAGAAAGAGCTCTGTCTCTTTCTGTGTCGCTTCCTCCTCTTTGGTACCCTGCCTGCAAGTTCAGCACCCTGGCTTCCCTGAGCTCCAGCCCCTTCCTCCTCAATTCATTGAGACCACCCGGCTCGGTTTGGCCTCTCTCTCCCTGTTCTGTGACCTGGAAACTGCCTCCAGGCAATAAGCTGAGGTATTTGCAAGGCTCACTTCATTTGTTTCCCTTCTCTCAAGGATCACAGCCTCGTCCTAACTGTTGCCTAATATCTGGAAAACAGTGTATCACATATTTTGTGCAGTGTTTTAGTCAGTGATGATGGAACAGTAAATCTGGTTCCTGTTACTCCACCATGCTAAAAGCAGAAGTGTTTATTGATGAGCAAAGCTTATTTTTTATTTTAGTGAAGACTAATTTATCATTTTTTTTCTGTTATGGTTATTGACTTCTGAGTCTTGTTTAAGATGTCTTTGTCTACCTCTGGGTCTCAAAAATATTCTCTCCCATGCTTGTTTAAAAAAAATTTTATGGTTTTATCTGCTATATTTAGGTCTATGATCCAACCCTAATTTTTTGAAATACGGTATAAAGTTCAGGAGAGAAGTCTCATTTTTTTTCCTGGATAAAGATGTCCAGCTGTTTCAGTGCCGTTTGTTGAAAGAGTTTCTGTTTTCCATAGAATTGCTTTGATACGTCTGTCCAAAATCAATTAATTATGTGAGTGCAAGTCTATCGCTAGAATCTCTGTTGTATTTCATTGATCTATATGTCTATCCTTATGTCAATGCAACACTATCTTGATTACTGTAGCTGTATAGTCTTAAAGTATTCTGTTATAAATTCTTCAGCTTTGTTTTTCTTTTTTCTATTTTGGTCCTTTAAACTTCCATATAAATTTCAGAATAAACCTATAAAATGCTACCAGCAAAGCATTCTAGGATTATGATTGGAATTACATTACATCTACAGGTTAATTTGACAAGAATTACGTCTTATCAATGTTGAGTCCTCCAATTCATAAATATTGTATATCCCTACATTTATCTAGGTCTTCCTTAATCTCATCCAACAATGTTTTATAATTTTCAGTGCACAGTTCTTGCATATCTTCTGTTAAAAACTTTTCTAAGTATTTTGTTATTTATAATACTGTTGTAATTGGAATTTTTTTCAAATCATTTGCTGCTAGTATGTAGAAATATAATTCATATGTATATATTTACCTTGTGTCCTGCAACCTTGCTAAATTCACTTATTAGTTCTAGTAAGGTTTTCATCCACATAAACCATCACATCATCTGTGAAAACATACTGTTTTACTTCTTCCTTGCCAATATTTGTCTTTTATTTCTTTTTCTTGCTTTGTCACAATGACTATGATCTCCAGTACAAAGCTGAACAGTGGTGAAAGTAGACATCCTTGCCTTTTTCTTGATTTTATGGGGAAAATATTCAGTCTTTTGCCAGTAAGGATGATTTTAGCTATAGGTTTCATATAATGCCCTTTATCAGATTGAGAAAGTTTCATGTTTTCCTAGTTTTCTGAGAGTTTTTATCATAAATGGGTGAAATTTTGTTAAATGCTTTTAGTGCATTTATTGAGATAATCATATGAATTTTCTTCTTTATTCTGTAAATCAAGCGGATTATAATAACTGATTTACAAATATGAAATGGAACAAAACCTATATAGTCGGACATGTGATACATTTTACATACTATTGGATCCAACTTGTGAATATTTTTGTAAAGATTTTTGTATATATATTTATGAGAGATATTGGACTATAATTTTCTTTTCTTGTCTTTGTCAAATTTTGGTCTCACAGTTATGTTGGACCCATTTAAAGAGTTAAGTGTTCCTTCTTACTACATTTTCTGAGAGACTTTGTGTATTTCTTCCCTAAATGTTTGATAAACTCACTAGTGAAACCATCTGGGCCTGGAATTTCCTTTGTAGAGAGGTTCTATACAACAAATTCAATGTAAGCAATAGATATAGGACTATTTTTACTTTCTAACTCATTTTATGTCTGTTTTTGTAGGTTGTGTTTTACAAACAATTTGTCCATTTCATGTAGGTGGTCAAATTTATTGGCATAAAGTTGTTCATAATATTCCCTTGTCATTCTTTTGACATTCTGTAGACTCTGTGGTGATATTCCCTCTATAATTCCACATACTTGGAATTGATATTTTTCTTTTTCTTGATCTGTCTTGCTGGAAATTTATCAAATTTATTAATATTTTCCCCAAAAAAACAACTTTTGATTTCATTATTTTTCTTTATCATTTGTTTTCTATTTTACTGATTCTGCTCTTTATTATTTCCTTCTTTCTCCTTATTTTCAGTTTAATTTCCTCCTCTCTTTCTTGCTTTTGAAGGTGAAAACTTAGATGATTGATTTTAAGCCATTCTTCTCAGCTAGTAGAAGAATTTAAAACTGTAAATGTTTGCTTAAGTACTGCATTGGCTGCATCCCACAAATTTTATATGTTGTATTTTCATTATTATTTAGTTCAAAATACTTTTTAATTTCCCTTTTAGTTTTTACTTTAACCTCTGAGTGATTTAAAGCTGTATTATTTAATTTACAATTATTTGGAAATTTTCTAAATATCTTATTGATTTCTATATTAATTCCATTTTGGTCAGAAAACATACTCTATAATTTTTCAATCTTTTGACATTTAATGGAGACTTGTTATTTTGTCTAGCATATGATCTATCTTGGTGAATGTTCTGTGTGCACTTGGGGAAAAAAGGTGTATCCAGCAATTTTTGTGTGTAGTATTCTGTAAATGTCAATTCAATCAAGGGAGTCAATAGTGTCATTCAGATCTTCCATATTCCAACTGAATTTTTGTCCTGTTACTCCAACAATTACTGAGAAAGGGGTGATAAAATCTGCCAGTTATGATTGTGAATTTGTCTCTTTCTCTCTTTTGTTCTGTCAGTTTTTGCTTCATGTATTTTGAAGTTCTGTTATTAGATTTTAGTACAGATTATAATTATTATGCTTTCTTAATGTATTGATCCTTTTATCATTATGAAATGTCCCATTTATTTCTGGTAATACTGTTTGTCTTGAGGTCTATCTTGTCCCGTATTAATATAGTCACTCCAGCTTTCTTATGAGTTGTGTTTGAATGGTGTACCAATCAGAGTTCTAACAGAAATGGAGCCTACTGGAGATCTACATGTATAGCAATATCTATCTTTATCTGTCTACCTATTTATCTATATCAAGAGAGATTGATTTATCTGTATCAAGAGAGATTTATCTATATCTACAGAAATTGAGAGAGATTTATTTCAAGCAATTGGTTTATATTATTGTGGGGGCTGGAGAGTCTGAAATCTGTTGGGTGGGGCAGCCCAGTGGTCTGGAAACTCTCAGGCAGGATCTGAAGCTGTAGTTCATGGACAGAATTTCTTCTTCCTCTGGGAAACATTAATTTTGCTCCTAAGGCAGTTGATTACATAAAGCCCACCCAGATTATGGAGGATAATCTACTTAAAGTCATCTGACTGTAGATGTTAACCACATCTATAAAATACCTACAGGGAAATACCTGGATTAGTGTTTAATTGAATAACTGGGCACTTTAGCCTAGTGAAACTGACACACAAAGCTAACTATCACAAATGGTAGACCTTCTACTTTCAAACTGTTTTTATCTTTGTATTTAAAGTACCTCTCATAATCAGCACATACCTGGGTCCTACTTCTTTGTCCAGTTGGACAGTCTATATCGTTTAATTAAAGTGTTTAATTCATCAATTTTATCAACAATTCATCAAACAATGTTTGATGTAACTATTGACAGATGTGAGTGTAGGTCTGTCACTTCCTATTTGTTTCATCTGGTTTCTTGTTCATTTGTTCTTCCTTTCCTGACTTCTTTGAAATTAATCAAACATCTTCTAACATTTTATTTTGATTCTTCTATTAGTTTTTGGCTATATTTCTTTGCATCTTTAGGGGTTGTTCCAAGTATTACAATATGCATCTTTAACTTACTACCACATACTTAGAGTTAATATTGTACTGCTTCAGTTAAAATATAGGAATCTTGCAATGAAATAGTTCCATTTATATGTATCTCCATACTTTGCACTGCTTTTATCATATATATTAGTCTACATATATCAAAACCCCCAATACACTATAATTTTTGCTTTAAATAATCATGTGTCTTTCAAAGAATTTAAGAGAAGAAAGGAAAAAGTACATATAGTCTTTTATATTTACCCACACTCCTATCATGTCTGATGACCTTTCTTTTCCCTGTAAATCTAAGTTACCATCTGGTGTCATTTCCCTTCATCCTGAAAGACTTCCTTTCATATTTCTTGTCGTGTAGGCGAGATGATAATTAATTCTCTTGGTTTGTATCTTAAAATTTATTTTCTTTTTGTCTTCGTTGTTGAAGGCAGTTTTGCTGAATATAGAATTCTGAGTTGGCAGGTTTTTGATGGTTTTTTTCCTTTCAGCATTTTGAAAATGCTGCTTGATGGTTCCCTGGCCATCATCCTTTATGAGAAGTTGGCCATACTGTGTCATTGTTCCTTTCTGGATTCTTTTGGTACATTCTCTTTACCTTTAATTTTACCGGTTTGATTATCACGTGACTAGGTGTGGTTTTCTATTATTTCTATGTATTATTATCTTGCTCATGGTTCACTGAGCTTCTTGGATCTCTAAGTTGTTGTCTTTCACTAAATTTGTCAAGTTTTTAGCCATTTTTTCTTCAGTGTTTCTCTGACCCTTCTCTCTCTCCTCTTCTTCCTGGACTCCAGGTGCATTCGTCTTAGACTACTTGATGTTGTCCCATAAACCTCTGAGGTGCTCTTCATTTTTCTTTAATATTTTTCTCTTTGCCCTTCAGATAGAATAATTTCCATTGGTCTATCTACAAGTTCACTAACTCTGTTTTCTGCCATCTCCAGTCTGCTGTAAGCCCATTCGGTAAACGTTTTATTTCAGTTTTTGTAACTTTCAGCTCTAGAATTTCCACTTGATTCTTTTATTATAGTATTTATTTTTCTGCTAAGATTTCCAATTTGTTCACTCATCATCTACATATTTTCCTTTAATTTCTCAAACATACTTATAACAGCTGCTTTAAAATCATTGTCTGCTAATTCCAACATCTGAATCATCTCAGGGTTGGGGGTCAATAAACTGCTTTTTCTTTTTTGAGGAAGATTAGCTGTGAGCTAACTACTGCCAATCCTCCTCTTTTTGCTGAGGAAGACTGGCCCTGAGCTAACATCCATGCCCATCTTCCTCTACCTCATATGTGAGACGCCTACCACAGCATGGCATACCAAGTGGTGCCATGTCCGCACCCAGGATCCAAACTGTTGAACCCTAGACCACCAAGAAGCGGAACATTCAAACTTAACCACTGCACCACCGAGCCAGCCCCTAAACTGCTTTTTAAAATTGAGTATGGGTCATGTTTTCCTGTTTCTTTGCATGTCTACTAAGTTCTAATTAGATACTGAACATTTTGTATAATATGTTATAGTGACTGTGGATTCTGTTATATTTCTTTGGAGGATAATTTTTATTATAGCTGTCACTTAACTTGGCTGGACTCAAAATCCAAACTCTGGGGGCTGGCCTCATGTCCAAGTGGTTAAAGTTCTGTGCACTCCACTTCAGCAGCCCAGGTTTATGGGTTCAGATCTTGGGCGTGGACCTACTCCACTCATCAGCCATGCTGTGGACGCATCCCACATATGAAAAATAGAGGAAGATTGGCACAGATGTTAGCTCAGGGTGAATCTTCCTCACCAAAAAAAAAAAATCCAAACTCTGCCTCCTAGATGCTGAGCAACGTCTGAAATCTTTACTCTCTTTTTTCAGCTTCTAGCTAAGACTTAAGCAGGTTTTATATAGAGATTTGGGGGTTCACCCTCTCTGCAGTTCCCTCCCTTCCAGGCCCCTGTCAATTTTTCTGGTCACTCTGCCCTGACACCTCAAACTACTAAGGCTGCAGATTCTACCACTGGATCCACATGGGTATTAGGGTATCCCCTCAGAAAAAGGCTGCAAATTCACAAGTCTCACTCCTTGCAGTTCAGTTTTCTAAGGGTAGATGCCCTTTCAGTTTCTGTCTGCTTTTGGTCATTCTCCAATGTCTTTTTTTCTAATTAATTTATTAATTTATCTTTTGAGGAAGATTAGCCCTGAGCTAACTACTGCCAGTCCTCCTCTTTTTGCTGAGGAAGACTGGCCCTGAGCTAACATCCGTGCTCATCTTCCTCTACTTTAGATGTAGGACGCCTACCACAGCATGGCTTGCCAAGCAGTGCCACGTCCACACCCGGGATCCGAACCGGCAAACCCCAGGCCACCGAGAAGCGGAATGCGCGAACTTAACTGCTGTGCCGCCAGGCCAGCCCCTCTCCAATGTCTTTTAATAATTGTTTTTTTTTAAATACTTTGTCCAGATTTTATAATTGTTATCTGCTCATAGTGCCTGCTTGGGCAGGTGGATGGGAGGGAGTCCTACAAAGCTATTCTTTCATTACTGGAAGCTAGAACTTTATTATCCCTTTTTACACAGTGGGAAAATGAGGCCCAGAGAACTGATGTGACCGGTGCAAAGTCTTGTGGCTAGTAATCCAGTTCAGTATCCAAGTCTTCCCATAGTTGATTGATGAGAGCTTCCCCCGGTTTTTTTCTCTTTTGAAATGCCTCCATCTCCCTTCCTCGTCTTACCCTACAAACAGCTTTACTCCGGATGTTGTGTGAGGTGTGAACACTTCCCTGACTGTCCATTCATGAATTACACTCGTCTTTTTCTTCAGCTCTCAGTACAACCTGGGCTTGACAGTGGCTGTTGGCCACAAAGATGTTGGATGAGACCAGTGGTGGTGACGGGAGTGCTGCCAGCAGCACTGTGGACATAGCAGGCACTTGTTCACCACTGAGTACTGGGGAGGCAGAGAGAGGTCCTGTCAACAGTATTGCTGAGTTTAGTCCTGAGTCTGCCATGTAATAGTTACAAGACTGATACAAGTCCAGTCATCTCTCTGAACGTCAGCTTCCTACGTGTGTAGTTGAATGATAATTCACTATATTGTGGCATTATTCTGAAGATCAGATAGAAGAGTACATATACTTCGTAAATTGTAAAGTTCCCAAATAGGAGTTCTCCTGGTCATTGTCAGTGCATGGTGAGGATGTCAGATGGAGAACCAGCCACATGGATAGGGTGGTTGTCACCAGCAATTGGGGCAGAGGGAAGCCTCGAGGGTTAACCCTCCAAGAGTGAAACTGCGTAGGAAACCCCACACAGGAAGGGCTTAGAGCTGACCTAAGAGATTGAAGCTGAAAAGACTTGGAAACTTCCGAGTTCAGCCTCAGTAACCAGGGGTACAGGGAGAGGTAGGACTGAACTGTGATCATAACCAGAAATAAAAAGCCCAGTGGTCTGAGGGGTGGGCTGTTTGGAGAAAGACTATAGTAATCAGAAAGTGATGGAGTGGCAGGAAGGCAGAAAAAGAAGAGGCAGAGAGTTTCCATGAGATCCAGGCATTCCTGGGGGACACCTGTCGTTCATCTCCTGGGGGAGAACGGGCATTTCAGGCACCAGGGAGGTGTGTTCTGCTGGAGGACAGGGGGACTTCACTGAGCCCACTAAGGACTTCCCAGTGACACTTTCACAATGATGGATGAACCATCATGTGCTCTGAAAACAAGCCCACTGAGAAACCTGAAGACTTAATGAGCGCTCCTGAGAAGCACCATATTTGGCAGACCCAAACATTGCACTTTGACATTCATTACAGTCGTAGCTAGCGTTCCCAGCACAGGCACTGTTCTGTGTGTGTGTGTATCCTGAATATCTGGGTCTGCCAAATATGGTGTAGGGCTCTCTCACAACAACCCTGTGAGAGCCTTATATACTTCATTGACATTATGCTTTCTTTTTCAATCTCCTGTAAATTGGTTTATCATTAATTAGCTCCCCAGAGATGGATGGCCTCAGGGTGTACTGACAGAATCAAGCTTCAGGATCTGAAAGCAGTGGATGGACTACAAATTGTGGTGATTCCACACACACATAAACACAGTAGGTCCTGCTCCCTTTTGAGGGCCTGACGCGGGGTCCAGCCAGGCATCCGACTGGACATGTCTACCTTGGCTCTGGGCATGGTGATGGTGCTTAAGGTCATAGCCTACTGATGATGTTTCAAATCTGGACTGAGCCTCAGGACATGCACACCCTAGGGTGGGGGGAGGGGGCCTGTGGGAAGGGAGGGGTCTCCATGCCACCAAACGATGACTTGAGGTGGCTACAGGGCATGAGGAGGAGCTGGCGAAGGGATGAATCTCACAACGTGTGTAATTCACTGGATTTTGCATTTGTGTGACCCTGTCCGCATCACCACCCTGGACTTATCAAGGTTTCCTGCTGCTCTCCCCCAGTGACTGGCTCCCTCCAATTCATTCTCCATGCAGCAGCCAGAGGGATCTTTCCGAAACACATTGGATCTTGTGGCCTCCCTTCTCCACATGCCTGCCCAACCTGAATCTCTTCAGTGGCTTCCCACTGCTCTCAGGATAAAGACCCAGCCCTGAAGGTGGTCCAAAGCCCTGCAAAGCCTGGCCCGGCCATTGTATCCCCAGAGCTTAGCACGCAGCAGGTGCTTATTGAATGGCTGACTTCCTTGGGCCACTCAACAACTCTGAGCGCCGCCCTAACATCTCCTTAGTTTGTGATGCAAATCAAATTAATAACTCAAGTGAAACTGCTCCCTAAAGCCGTAAAGCGCTACAGCAGTAGTCCTCCTTGGTGAAGCGAAATGTAGGCAGGATGGAAGCCAAGGAGCAAGCAGAGGTACGCGGACGGGCGCGGAGGCACGGACGCCCCCGCGTGGCGAGGCCGGGCCGGCGCGGCGGCGGAGGCGGTGGATGTGGGAGCGGTGGGAAGCCGATGGCGCCCCGGCTCTCAGCGCTGCAGTGCCTGCCCTGGCTCGCTCGGCTTTGATGGCTGCTCCCGCCCCCCTACAAAAGTCTGTTTCATCCCCAACGTTGGGACAGGCTTTATGTCTGCCCTCGGGCTCCCCGCAGCCAGCGAATGGGGGACCAGAGCTGGTGCCTAGTGAGCATCTGGGGGTGGCAGGGGCCTGAGCTCTAGGACTTTCTGTCTGGCACCCCAGGAGTTGGGGGGGCAGGGAGAAGGACCAACGTGAGCGAGGAGGCAGAGGACTGATCTGAAATCCCCCCTTCAGCCAGGTCACAGGAAGGCTAAAGATGGCTCTTACTGTCAGTGGAGATCCAGCTAGTATTTGCTGGTGGAATGCTTTGTGTGGGCTCTGTGCAGGGCCCCATTCATGAAGTATCTTGTTTCTGTCTCTGGGTCTGCTTCCCTGTCCCTAGGTCCTGTCCCCTCTTTGCAGGCAGGTAGCTGTTGTATTAATTCATTTCGCTGCCTGGCACAGAGCAGAATTGCAAAGTCTTGCTGAATGAGCAAATGCGCTCATTTAATGCTCACAAGTACCCTCTGTGGCGGGCCTTGATTATTTTCATTTTCCTGATGAGGAATCTGGGGCCCAGGGAGGTCACCTGCCCAGGATCATACAGCTAGGAGTGAACAGGCACAGAAGAGCGGGAAGGATAAAATGAGCTGTTCACAGGAGAGTCCCTGAGCTTCGTGGGCTTTAACTAGCCAGCTCCAGGGCAGAGCCCACCCTCACAGAGACGCTGACCCCACAGAGTCCCCAAGTGCTTCCGTGCAGCATTGGCTGTCTGTGCCTGGTGCCCGAGGAGCGTAATGGCAGCTGTTGAAGCAGCACCTGCTCTTCTGAGCTCCCGGAAGGATTCAGAGCCTGCATGAGCTCCTGTCCAATCGCTCCTTTTTCACAATACTGCACAGAGACAGTGATGCTATGGCATGGTGCCCTGAGGGAAAGTGAGGGGCCGCTTCCAGGCAGCAGCTATGGCCAGAGGAGGGGGCAGCAGACGCCCCAGGAACCCTGGGACCTTCTGGAGGATTGGGCAGGGGAGATCTCTATCTTAACACACCTGTAACCCCTTCTTGGCACACCAGCGTGCCATACCCACAGGTGGGAAGTCTGCTCTCGGGAAGGTGGGTCTGTAACAACCTCTAGCCCGTCTGTGCAAGAGTGCTCAGACTCTCACAGGGAGCCTGTGACGCCGCCAGGTCTCCCCTCCTCACAGCCTGCCGCCATCTCCCGAAGCCCCCACTGCCCACAAGGATCTGGAGCCTCCTTCCCTGCCCCCACCTTCCCTCTACAGACCTCACGACCCCACTTTCTGTCCAGCCCAGCCGTCCTATCCCTTATGCAGGTGTAATGGTGACAGGTATGGGCTGTAGAGTCAGACTGCCTGTGATCAATTCCTGGCTCCACCATCTTCCAACTGTGTGACCTTGGGCCAGTTCCTTCATTTCTCTGTGCCTCAGTTTCCTCATCTGTAAAATGGAAGCAGTGATAGCTTGCCCTCAGAGGGTGGTTGTGAGGGATGTGGGCACGCTGCTGCTGGCACAAGGGATATGCACAATGAATGTTAGCTCCTGTTACTATGACCCAGCTCCCGCCACAACCCACACAGCCAGTAACCTCACCCTCCCCCAAAATAAGGCAGTCAGCTCTCAGCCCAAATCAGTGCCCTCAGGAAGCCTGAGGTGCAGGAGATGGGCAGAGCAGACAAGATCTTGGGAGAGGCCCACGGGCTGCACCAAGTTGGCACCCAGGACAGCTGGGATTTGGCCTGGACATTTAAGAGCCGAGGACTAAGGGATGTCTATGTTGCCCGCTGTGTTCATGATGTCCATCAGGACAGCAGAGTCAGGCACTGGCCGATGGGACTAGCCTCTGCGGTGGTCATCTGAGCACCCCAGGAAGCAGTCTATCTCCTTCCTTTACCTGCTACCACTGCACTTGGCCAAGGCAGAGGAATTTCTGTGCTACCGCGGAACCATCTTCCCCGCAGTAAGTCTCTTCTGGTACCCGACTACCATCCCCCTGCTGTTGTTAGCTCGGTCGTGGGGCTCCAGCCTGAGAGGTGATGAGGACTGGATCCTCATGCTCCTCCCTGCCCTTGGCCCAGGGAAGGTGGTGGTAAAGCTGAGGAGAGAGGAGATCTTGTTGGACATCAGAGGCAACACAAGAGGAGAGAGCAGTTGGGGGACTCAGGGGCCTGCTGGCCCTTCCTCTGGGGTCAGGAGCCTGGCAAGGGAAGCAGGCACCCAGACCGATGCCCTGTAGCTCAGCCTGACTAGCTCCAGGAGTGACCCATCAGCGTGGGCACCTGGCATACTGTGGTCACGAACTGGAATGCCTTATCCATAACAGACATTCACGAACATGCCTCCTCTCAGACCAGCCCTGCCACTGTCCCAGCAGCGGGAGGCAGGGAAACAGCTGGGGCCTACACTCCTGGATGCTGGCCTGGGGGCCTGGCCTCCTGAGGCCAGCTCTAGCATCTTCCGAGGTGGGGTCCCACCCTGTTTCTTAGGGACAGGATCTGAGCCCAGCCAGGCCACACCATACCCGGGGCCTTGAACCAAAGCAGGCACTGGCCACTGGCTGCCTATTCTGCCCAGCTGGCCCCAGCAGGGCTGTCCCTCTCAGGGGCAAAGGGGGAAGACAGGGGTGGTGGCAGGGCAGCTCTCCTGAGCACAGCCCAGGCCCCAGGGTGGCCCACAGATGTGCGAGGCTGTATCCCTCACAGTCCCCTCAGGACCCTCCTTGGGGATCTAAGAACAGTGGGGAGTAAACTTGATGAGCAGGCAGCCCCATTAGGCACTCACTGCAGCCATCCACTCAGAATGGGGAGGGCCTGGAGGAAGGCCGAAGCAGGGGCACATTTGAGAGGACCTGGAGGAATGAAATCACCCCACACACCCAGGCCGTAGCACGGAGATAGGGCAGTCTGAGTCATGCCTGAGCTCAGAGACGGAGGAAGCAGTCCCACAGTGCCCCCTCGGCTCTGCCTTTGCCGGTGAGGCCTTGCTGGGGTCTCTTGGATTCCCCGAGCCTGTGATCTCTTTAAAATGGAAGGCAGACACCTGCATCTGTTCCAGGTGCTGGTCCTGGAGGGATGTAGGGGGAGAGGCAGAGAAGGGAAACAGGAGAGCCAGAACCTCTTCCTACCTCCCCCTCTGCCTCATTGGCCGGAGCTGGGCGGCCAGAAAACCAGGTGTGGCTGATCAGCTCTCTCCTGCCCCACCTGAGGTGAGATCCAACTCACACCTTCTCCATCTCAGGAATGACCATGGTCTGGAGGTGGGAACAGTCCCAACTCGGCTGCTTCTTGTGGGGGAGAGCGGCAGATCCCTGGACTCAGTCCCTGCTGTGTCGGTCCTTACGAGCTTTGTGACATGGGCAGGAGGTGAGCCCTCTACGAGTGGCCAGCCTTGGTTTGGCTCTTACTACGTGCCAGACCTTGGGATGGCACTTTGCCCCCACCCCTGCAACAACTCTAAGTATCCCATTTCACAGGTGAGAACACTGAGGTTCCAGAGGTCATGTGAGTTGCCCAGGTCATATAGCTAGTGAGTGGCAGAGCCAGAAGGTGGACAGGGCCACTGTTCCTCCCTGAAGAAGGCGCTGGAATAGCTACATCCCAGAGCTGTGTGAGGAGCAAACCAGATCGCACGCTGCCCAACACAGGTGAACTCAAATAAGGCTCGTTCCTGTTTGGTCCCATCACCTTTCCGAGGGAACCAGGCTGTGGTTCCTCGTTCTCACCACAGGGTGTCTCCACGCCCCTGCTCAACCAGCCACCCCAGGGCCCTGGTGACCTTTGACACGGCCCTTCCTGGGTCTGGCCTAAATCCTTCCCGCTACTATTTAGCGGATTTCGTCCTGTTTTGTCTTCAGGGGACACAGGCCCCGAATTTTGGCGAGCTTTAGGCCTGTCACCACCCCACACTCCCCACCTGTTGGGTTGGGCTGGGTGGCCTGGAGCAGGAGTCCCTTTCCATGTGGGCCCACATCCTGTGGAGCCCTGCAGGTTTATGACCTCCTCAAGTTCCCTCACCACCTGTGTCTCGTCAGGAGTTTCAGTCAGCACCTCAGTCCCCTGAGAGTCACGGTACGAGGAGCTTTTAGGAAGTCCTCCACCCTCCCATGGTGGGCCTTGACCGGCCTAGAGAGAGGCTCATGCCACCTGCTCCCGGGACCCCTCCCCAGTCTGGCAGACTAACTGGGGATCTGGGCCTTGCTTCCTAGTCTCCACAACCCGCGTTCTCCTGAACGTCTCCCTGCAAGGGTTATTAGAAGAGGCATAATTACTTCCTTTTGAAAGACTAAATGAGACTATGGAGGTGAAAACCATTTTGTAAGCTCTTTGTTGTAATATAAATGTTGGTTACCAAACAGGGAAACTGAAGCCCCACAAGGGTAAATGACTTTCCCAAATGCACACGGCAAGTCAGTGGTGGCCCCAGAAGAGGTGCTCAGGCCTCCTGATCCCAACCTAGTGATTTCCCTAAGAAATCACAGTCGGCTTTGGAATGGCCTCCTCTGTGTCCCCCTAGTCCAGGGTGTTGAAAGGGCAGCAGGACAGAGATCCTGGGGAGATAGAAGCCAAGAATGAAGGGGTTAAAGGGGCCTGGAGCCAAGATGGCTGAAGGCTGTTAACACACCAGTAGGAGAGGAGGAGGCCAGGG
Organism: Equus quagga; assembly: GCF_021613505.1. Classification (NCBI taxonomy): domain Eukaryota; kingdom Metazoa; phylum Chordata; class Mammalia; order Perissodactyla; family Equidae; genus Equus; species Equus quagga. The sequence goes on from NC_060280.1 coordinate 67,714,994, forward strand.
AGGGGCCTGGCTTTGATTAGGTCCCAAGGCCAGCTGGAGAATCAGACTCCGGAGATTGGTTGGTTTTATGGGGGGCAGATGGCATGAATTATAGGGGCTTTAATGGGGCAGCAGGGCTCTCCCCACAGTGCCTTTGAAATGGCTTGGGGTGGAGGCCTCTTCACCAGCAGCCGGGACCAATCACATCCGCTCCAGCCCCCGCTGTGCCTTCCTGCCCCAGTACAGGACCCCCTCTCCACATGCTGCACGAAAACCACCCCCTGAGGAGTCTGGGAGGATGTGTCATCATCCGATGGAGAGAGAGACCCACTGTTCTCTCTCCAGCGGCCACATCAGGATGTGGTACCAGCCTGAAGCCACCATCTGTTGGATGCACCAGCACGTGGCCCAGCGAATCATGAACAGCCAGCTTACCCCCAAGCTAACTGCAGGACCCTGCACAGTCATCAAACCGCATCATTGATGGTAAGGAGCTTGGAGACCATCCTGTCCAAACGCTTCTACAGACGCCAAGTCCACGCAGCTAACAACTCGGTGCTGGACTTGAACCCTAGACTCCCAACTCTTGAAACTTTTCATGACCACACTCCGACACACAGCCTCTCTGGGTCCCAGTCTCCTCGCCTAACCAACAATACCTGTTTGGCCCCCCTCACAGCTGAAAAGGAAGGAAACGTTGTCTGCAAAAGACTCTGAAAAGTTGAATCCACCACGAAAATGATGGCAGCATTATTGCACTTTGGTAAACAAAGCTGGGAAGCCGTGGAGTGCCCTGGGAGCCGACTAGCTAGTGGCTCTGCTTTGTGGGGGAGCCCAGCTGACACCCGCTGGCCCTCACAGTCCCTCTTCAATGCGGCTCTGCTTCGGGGATCAAGTAGTACTCAGCCACAGCAAGCATCATTAGGAGGATGGACCATTCTGGAAAAAGAAAAAAGAAAACAAACCCCACCGCTCTTTCTGCATGCCAAAGCCAAATAGAGATGATTTCTCAATCACCCCTTGGGGGGCTTAGCCCACCCTGGCGTCACATTCCTGGATGGAGTAGAGGAGGGGTGGAGAGCTGACAACCAATTCTCCCACCACTTCGGATACAATCTTGGCTAGCCAGAAAACCCCCTGAGCAATGTCTATCAATTTGAGGTACTGACATGGCAATTCCTCTTCTGGAAATTTACCCCTCAGTTATATTTGCACAGATGTGTGTATATAAGGCTGTCCGTTGCAGCTTTGTAATAAAACAACCTGAATATCTATCATTAGGGGACGGGGTAAATAAATTACGGTGTATCTATATCATATAATACCAGGCAAAGAATGAAGCAGATATAGATGTGTACGTAAATGAATATATGTGCATATAAATGAACTTGATTTATATGAAGATCTCTAAGATATATTAAGAGCAAGTCGTGTATGGAAGAGTGTGTATAGTATGTTCCTGTTGATGGCCAAAAAAAGAGAGATGCATATAAAGCATAGAAAATTTCTGAATGATACACAAAAATCTGTTAATAGCAGTTGCCTCCAGGTTGGGAGACAGGTGGCCTGCAGTAAAAGGGGACTTACTTTTCATTATATTCCTATTTTAGCACTTGTATATGTGCTTTTTCAGTTAAATGAAGAACAAAAAAGAAGTTAGTCTAGAAAAAAGCTGCTTGGGCTCAGCAGCATTTCTCAACTCCGTCCACCTTCCAACTTCCGAAATCTTACCCCTGCTTCCTCCCCAGCCAGCTCTGACCCACCCCAGTCTAGAAGCCGGGTTCCACCACAGCCACAGCCCTGGGGGCAGCTGCCCTTCATTCTGTGAGGACCAAGGCCTCCCTTTCATGCCCAGCTGCAAGAAGCATACAGGGACCTCAAATGCGTGGAGGAGGGAAATTGCCCCAGGTGGGAGCCCTGTGAGCAAGCAAAGGGGCTTGGTTTCCCATGAAGCATGTGGAAGGAGTGGCAGTTAAACACTGAGCTTCAAAGAGTCTAGGATTTTAAAAAATCGCTTTTGGGGAATATGCAGCTTTTATTGGAGGTGTCAGACATTAACAAGAGTTCTGGATCTTTCCCAGCCTGAAGAGCACTCTCTCCCTCTCCACCCCCACTAGTTCCAGCAACCAGCTAGCCCCCCTTTGATGAATCAAGAGAAGCTGAAACTTCAAGGGGTATTCCTGTCTCAGTCCTCAGCCCACCTCCTCCCCCTTCCACTTCTAGACGAACGTGTGGAAGCTGAGAGGATCCAAGGGGAGTGGGAACCCAAGGGAAGGGCTTGGGAGCATGTTCAGGCAGAGGCAAAAAATGGCCAGCCTTGCTTACCTGCTCCTTTGGAAAAGGTTTCATGGCCAGTGATTAGGAATTCTAGGGCCTGCCCTATGCCAGTTGGGATGAAACGCTCAACACACAATTCCTCTTCTGGTAAGTGATCATGCTCTTAGATATTTTGAGATCCTTAAACGGAAGGAGTTGTGGGAGCTCCATTTTGTCCAAATATGACATTACATATGAGCCTTTCTTGGCCACATGTTAAATGCCAATTAATTTCCTGGCCTTGGAGTATTCCTAGTGAGCTTGAAAGGTAAGCGGCATGTCCAAAATAGAGGGGCATCTTCTAATACACCTGGAGCCAAGAACATGCTCCAAAACATTTGTGGAATGAATTATGCATTCAAGTATGCATGACTGAATGACCTGTTTTACCTTAATCTTTATTTACAACATTAAGACAGTAGAGTAGACATTAGAAATTAGACATAGACATTAGACATGTAGATCAGACATTAGAAATTACTCCTGTTGTTTAGGCATTGGAACCCCTGAAAAGAATATACCATTAGTTCTTAAAGGAAAGGATCCTTGTCTTACTCATCTTTCAATAAATGATGGATGGATGGGTGGATGGGTGGGTGAATGGGTGGATGGATGGACAGGTGGGAGGATGGATGGATGAGTAAATGAGTGGAGGGATGTGTAGTATCATGATCCCTGGAGATATAGAAAGAGTAAGGCAACCATATATCAAGAGTTAGTCAAGGGGCCGGCCCCGTGGCTGAGTGGTTAAGTTTGCACGCTCCGCTTTGGCTCCCCAGGGTTTCGCCGGTTTGGATCCTGGGTGTGGACATGGCATCACTCATCAAGTCATGCTGAGGAGGCGTCCCACATAGCACAGCCAGAGGCACTCACGACTAGAATATATAACTATGGACTGGGGGGCTTTAGGGAGAAGAAGAAGAAAGGGGGAAAAAAAGAGTCAGTTCTGCCAAAGGCAGGAGGAGGGACAAGATGACCTACTGAGTCTGTTTCCAATCCAAGTATCTACAGCCAGACTGAGTATTCAGGAACATTTGTATCTAGACCTTGAGCATACAGTGTTACTCAGGTTTCTCAAAACTTGTTCCTTGCTTGCCTGTGAAGAGTCATCAGGGAATTCAGCCTCTTCATGGAATGCTTGGGTGAGTGGGGTCACCTCCACCACTACTGGCCCTCGGATCCCTCTTCTGCTGCCGGTCATGATGGTAATGCCACTTGGTAACCCAGCAGGAGCCAGTTCTCCTCCAGTCCCATCTCAGCAAAATCCCCTACAAGAAAATGGGGAATGAGTTCTGTCCTTTTCTGAATGCCTTCTTCCCAGAGAGGTCAAACATAGGAACTAAAATGGACACATGCAAAGTTTATTTGTTCATTTTACTCAAGGATGAGTTACCTCTTAACAGCAATGCAACGTTGGGGGAAAGTTAACTCGTTCACTTCCAAGTACCAACAAAGAAAGGAGGCCCGGCAGATGCTGGCCTCAAGACCGAGTTCTGTCCGCTTCCCCTCCAGACCTCTGTGTCTCTCTCCCCAATTTCCCATCCTTTTCCTAAAGGCCTTTCCTTCAAGTGCCCTGAGCCAGTGTCCCCACTCCTCCCCTCCGCACAGAAAGCCCCCTTACTTATGGCCAGATGCTCATGAAGACTCTCCTCTGGACAGTAGTTGCTAGCCCAGGAGAGCAGCGGTGGGCTCCCTGCCTCCGCTCGGTCTCCCCTGGGCAGCTGTGTGTCCTCATTAGCCAGGAAGCAAGCATGTCTCCCGTCATGGGGAGTGCTCATTTTTTACCCAGAGCCAACACAGTCTGGTCTCGTACAAGGAAGGGCTATTTCTCCTCTTAGCTTGTCTTTGACCCTGCCCCTTATAAAACAATAACCCCAGCATTAATTCATCTAAGAAGGCATCACTTGTTCCTGAGCTTGGCTTACAGTTGGAGCGTCACCACATCAGTTAAGTACTCTCAGCATCTGGAATGACTCTAATTAGATTTGTTGTAATTCCTAATATCCCCTTGATGAAAGGAGGAGGGGCCGCCAGGTAGTTCGTTCTGTCATAATAAGAATTATCATTGAGAATGTCCATTCAACAGATCCTGTCTTTGGCAGAGGTATGGAGAGTACGTTCTCCTGATACGGCTATCAGGATGCTAGGGGTGGGGCCGGCCCCACGGCCTAGTGGTTAAGTTCACGCACTCCACTTCTGCAGCCCGGGGCTTCACTGGCCCAGATCCTGGGCGCAGACATGGCACCACTGATCAGCCTGTGCTGAGGCAGTGTCCCACATAGCACAGCCAGAGGCACTCACAACTAGAATATACAACCACATACTGGGGGGCTTTGGGGAGAAGAAGAACAAGAAGATTGGCAACAGATGTTAGCTCAGGTGCCAAGCTTCAAAAAAAAAAAGAACGCTAGGAGAGAATGAGTCCAAATATTCCTTATTCCCCTGGTTGACATTTATGAATGATTTGACCTTTTACAGTTTACCAAGCATGTTAATGCACATTATGTCTTCTCATCCAACTCCAGGGAGGTTGATAGTATTATTATCCCCATCGTACAGTTAAGGAAACTGAAGTTCAGAGACTCACCCAAGGTCATATGATCGGAAAAGGCTGAGCCAAGCCTAGAACACAGGCCCCCAGACCCTCCTACTTCTCCACTTTACTCTTTTTAAAATTTTTATATTTCCACCTAGAAGTCACCATCGGAGCCAAGACTGTTCCGATCCCAGGGGAGAGTTATAACACCACATCCCTCTTCCTGAGACAGGGCTCTAGATGCTGGGTGTCCTGAGGCTGCAGGGAGACAAATGCCAGCATTTCTGATCCTCTAAGGCCTGGAAAGAAAGCATGCCATGAACAAAGACAGCCCCTTATATCGTCTAAAGGGGAGAGAGAGAAGAGGAATGAGGAGAGAGGGACAGAAGGAAAGAGGGAAGGAGGGAGGGAGAGAGGAGGGAAGGGAGGAAAAGGAAGAGGGGAGAGGGAAGAGAGCCAGTAAACAGTCCTCTAAAGATTTCTGGGAAATCACACACACTTGAATGCACAAACCACACATGCACACGCGCACACACCACACACCTGTATGAGGGTGTGATGGAATGAGCGTGGGCTTCGGAGCCAGGTGGACCTGGTTCGTTTCCCAAGCTCTAACATTACTGGCTGTGAGTCTGTAAGTCAATCACCAAATCTTTCTAAGTCTCTGTTTTATCATCTGCAAAATGTGGGAATTTATGCCTATCCAAAGACTGCAAAAAACTCAAGAAAAACATTGAACCAGAGGCTGGAGGAGATGGGGAATAGAGGAATCTGAGCAGAGGGAGATGGGGAGGCCCTAATGGGAAAGTGTTGGAGAACCTCAGATAAGGATCTAAGAAGTGATATTGAAGAAACCATTCTGGAGAATTCACAAACCCCAGAAGAAAGTTCAAATTCTTTTCTCCTTACAATTTTGATACTGAGCCCAGCTGCCCTCCCTCTTAAGGATCCTTTCCATCCATCACCGCCCTAATGTGTCCTCTAGACTTGGCGAGAGGACTCTCCCAGCTGCCTCTCTTCGGCCATGCCTCCTCTCTCCCCACCCCCAGCTCCTGTGCCAGAACCAAAGCCCACCCACCACGGAGGGGCAAACCTGAGACAGACCTGGGCTTCCTGGCCCCTGCTGGACCTCTATGTGCAGCACACTGCAGAGACAGCAGCCGAGAGAAGGGAGGCTCACACGTAGGGAGGCTAATGGCAGGATTCGGTGGGGTCAAGCTGAAATGAAGACTTGGAAAGGTCCAGGGTGGAGAGAGGGCCAGGCGCATTGCATTCACTTTGCTGGCCAGTGCAAAGGCCAAGGGCAAAACCGAGAGTCAGATACTGAGGATATTGAGCAGATCAGATTGGCTGTGTCCAGAGCCATGCTCAAGGACAAAGGGAGATGGAGATGGTGGCTGAGGCCTGGAAGGCACCAAGGGCCAGAAAGTCGAGCCTGGCACTGATGAGATGGATGGTCTGCAGCCACAGGAGTCCCTGGACATCAACCCAGTGGACTGAGTCACTGAGTCAGCAACCCAAGCTGGAGGCGTGGAGAGGGCCATTGGGCTGGAACAGGCTTCTTCAGAAACAAGTGGGGGCGGTGGGCTGGGTATGAGGGAAACCGAGGCAGGCACGCCAGGTGGCCCTGTGAGAAGCTTAGGCAGTAGCAGGCCAGCACTGTCACACAGTTCCCAGGGAAGAATGCCCAGGGCAGCTTTGATCCCTGCAGTGTGGGGCATCATCACGGGGGCGGCAGCCTTCTGTCCAGGGAGCCAGCCCCTCTCTCCAGCTGCCTCATTAAAATGGACCCTCCCTCTCCCCACTCTTCCTTGTGCAACATCCTGGATTTTCCTCTGCCCCTGACTTCCCCACGACACCCCACCCTCACACTCCCTCTCTTATTCCAGCCTGCTGAGGTCAACGGCCCAGCCTTTCTCCACCCTGAGTCAGCAAGCAGGCAAGCAGCTTCATCTAAGCCTAGAAGGGCCGGGAGGGACACCCTTGGAAGGTTTCTCCTTCACAGCCTGGGCTCTCCTCCTGGCTATGTGACCTGGAACATTCCAAGTCATCTCTCTGTGCTTCGTTCCTGGAGGGAAGTGAAGACGGCTCCTGCCAGTCCCTATGCTCTGCCATTCTTCTCTCCCTTGCAATATTAGTAGGGCTGGGATCTCCTGCATTCCAGACCCTGAGTTGAGGAGCCCATGAGGCGACTGAAGTTGCGAGAGATTAAAGAGATTGCCCAAGATCGCACAGCTGGATTTAGAACTCTGATCTGTTCATCTCGGGCTGGTACACAAGCGCCTCAGCAATCGTTGGTTGATTTGCACAGTTGAATACTCTAACAGTAAAGGGCTGGAGAAACTCAATGGGGTCAGCTGGCTGAACCAGCTCAGGATCCCCAAGGCCTGGGGCCTTAGGAATGTTTCCCCCTGGAGGGACTATCTCCCCACAGCTGGCCAAGCCTATGAGCCTATGGCGACTGCTATGCACTCCCCCGTTCCCACTCTCTCCCCCTTGAAAAAGCACAAGCCATGTGGGTTCCCACCAGCAACAATGCTGGGAGGGGGCATCCACTGTACTGTCTTCTGGGAAATTCCAGCCCTGCACACACAGCCTCCAAGTCCTCATGAAGGACCTTGATCCCTGCTCTGTGGAGGGACGGGCAAGGGCAAATCAGCCCAGCTCTTGCCTCCTTCTACAACAGGCCCTGCAGCCCAGAACCTGGGGTTGTGAGCCTGGGCTCCCTGACCAGAGTCAAGGCCTCATTCCGGGGAAAGTTGCCTCCACCAGGCTTGGGCCCCAGCTTTCTCCTGTTAATTGAGATAATGACCCAACTCCAAGAGCTGCTTCAACTTGAAAGGGGCTTTGAGATGCTGGGAAGAAAGGAGCTGGGTTGAGTACAAAGCGCAGGGCAAGCTGTCCTGGGAGTGGGAGGCCTGGCCCGGGGCCTTCCCCGGCCCCCATGCTGAGTCACTTCCTCCCTCCTGGCTGGATTTTGCCTCTGTAACCCAGAGACACTGAACCCTCCTTTCAGGACGGCGTCTTGGGGGATGTTCCCAGAGAGCGTGTGCAGGATGCAGGCCTGGCATCAACCTCGACTCACCACCAAAGGGCCCCAAGCCGGTAGGGGAGGGAGGTGTGTTGGCCTTGATGCTGTGGGGCGGATGCTACCACGCATTTATAGCTTCATGACTCTCCTCTTAACGTGTCTGGGAGAGCGACGGCTCAGGGATGAGCATCCCTCTGTTACACTTGAAGAAACTGAGGACCAAAGAGGTGGGAGGTTTCCCAAGGTCTCACAGCCCACCCGAGGAGAGAGCAGATCTGAAGCCTCTGGCTCCCCACATCCTTCCCCCAGAGGGCAGCCAGCCCCCCATTACTCATTCCTTTAAACACGAGGCTCTCATAGGAGCTTCACAGGACTGCACTGCACTTTGTATTATCAGGGCTCTGAGGGAAGCACCTAACTAGCTTTGCCTTCAAGGAATTGCTCGACTAGTGTCTCTTTACTGGTCATAAAGTAAAGGGTGAAGGAAAAAAAAACAGTTGAACAAGGGAGTGAGGTCTTCTGGAAGGTCAGCGTGGAGAGGTGAGAGCTGCCAAGGAAAGAGTTCCCACGATGGTCTCTGCCAATGGATTAGAACCAAGAAGTCATCCAAGCAAGGCTCCTCCTGCTGGTCTTCAGGTGCCCTCCTTGAGACCGAGCTCCCCAGACCGGGCTGCTGGGGTTCCCTGCACCTGGTGGACCTCAATTTCTCCCTCCTGAGGGACAAGGGTTCCCATTCGGTGAGCCTACCAGTAGGTAGCAGTTCACAAGGCCCACTCTGAGCCAGTCCTGTGCTCGGAGAAACAAGGCATGGTTCCCACCCTCACAGTAAAGCCGCCCAGTCTGACGGGGACATGATCCCAGACAGAAGGAAGGACGTCCAGGCCACGTGCTGTGGGGGCCACAGAAGGAAGGACCCACCAACTGAAGGCCCAGGAGGTTACCTGCTTGTGCTTTGGAACCGAGACCTCCCCCTTTTCGCTGTTTAAGTATCTGCCCCCAATTCAAGGCCTACGTGCACGCTCCGTAAACTAACCAGACCTAGATGGACCCAAATCAAGCTCTAAGCAGGTTCTTCCCCTGGGAGCTTTCTCATCCCTGGAAACCCAAAAAGGGTAATAGCACGAGTCACCCTTGGGAGCAAGTTCTCAGACGTGAAGTCTCTGAGCAGCCCTGGCCCAGAGGGTGCACTCAGGATGGGGCACTGTTACTTCACTTCTGGGACTTTCAAATCCACGCTTGTTAGAAAGCAGTGGGAAGCGTTTGTGTGAACCGTGAAGAACCCTTCTAAAGCAAAGGCGGTTAAAGCCGCAGGTGTGGCTGGGGAAGGCCTTTACGAGAGGCTTACTGCGCTCAGCTGTGGCGGCGGCTTGGGTGGAGCCTGGCCTGAGGCGGGGGCTCCCTGTCCAGACCTCTCAGGTTCCCGCTCAGCGTGGGCAGCTCTGGAGGCTGCGGGGAGGGTACCGAACGGAGGAGGAGCGTGAGGAGCCTGCGAGGGGTTTGCTGTCCCTATTTTCCTGGGCACGGGGCTCACTCCTGGCACTAGTCCTTCCTGGGGCCCCAGCTCCAGCTTGTTAGTTTTAACTGGAACAATTTCCTTTGAACTCAGCTTGAATTAGCATCACCATGGCGATGGATCAGAGTTTTCACAAGTCGACCTGGTCTTCACCCCTCAAGCAATTAGTTCGGAGGAGAAAAGCAGGAGGAGGAGGAGGAGGAAGAAGAGGTGGGGAAGATAAAAGGGTGGCATGGGAGGGGGTGGGAGGGAGCAGGGAGGAATGGAACGGGAGAGAAGGAGGAGGGGACAGTAGGGGTGGAGGGGATGGCTGCCAGATGAGGAGGGGGAGACGGGAAGAACTGGAGGGAGGAGGGAGAAGAAGAGAAGGAGGGTCATTCTGACCTGCTGGCTTAGCCTAGGCACGCAGGGGGCACAGTATCCCCCTCCATGGCCCCACCTATGGGGAAGGGAGAGAAGCATGAGAACCGAGCAGCAGCCTTCCACAGGTAGCCTGGGAGGAAAGGTCCACTGTTCACACTTTCTCAGGGGAGACCCAGCAGCCCAACGCCACAAGGTCACTCCCAGGCAGCAAGCTCACCTTCAGCCCCTCCCTCCTGCAGGGACCAGGCTGGTAAGAGCTGAGAATAAGGAGGCGTCTGAGAACTGAAGAGGGGTGGCAGGTCCCCTATTTACTTGCCCCATGACCTTAGGCCAGCCGCAGCCTCTGTAAAATGGCAGCAGGAGGGAGGGTCAGGTGAGGGGGCTGCCCTGGCCCAGACTCCACAGTGGTCTCTGTGGGGTCACTGCTTGTCACCTCTTTGACTTGTCTGGGGGCTTCAGGATGGCAGGACTAGGTCTTAGTCACGGCTGATTCCCAACCTGCCACAGCACCTGACACACAGTGGGCAGGCAAGAAGCAGTTTTCAAATGAATTAACAAATGAACTATTGTTATCTTTTTTAATGAGTGGTAACAATGGAGAAAGGGGAAGAGCAAACCAGAATCTTCCAGAATTTAATGGAGTTGAGGATCACTCTTTCTCCAAGACTCTGTCCGTCCCCACCTCCTCCAGGAGGCCCTTGGATCACCTGCCACCTCTCCAGGCTCCTCACCCCCCGGGACCCTGCCATCATCTGTCACCAGGTGGGGCCTCAGGGGCTCACTGCTCCTTCTCCCCAGCAAGGTGTGGCTCTTGTTCCCGGCTCCTGGAATGAGCTCCAAGTTGATGTTCTAAAAGTGTTTGCGAATACATGAACCTGAGTATTTAAGGAATGCCTGGACCCTCATTCAGCTGTGTCCGGCGCAGGGCCAGGTGTCAGGCTTTCAGAGGCCAGTAAGGGCAGCCCCTGGGAGAAACAAATGTATAAAAAGGACTGGCAGCAGCATGCCAAGTGAAAAGCAGGCTGCAGTCAAGGGGAGGGAGGGCATCCCACCTTTGCTCACGTCTGTTCTACAAAGAACTCAGGAGGAGAGTGTTTCCTAGACCCTTGAGGGCACAGAGTATTTAAAGAAAGAGAAACAGCGACTGTGTATGCTCAAAGGGAGTCAGATGGTGGGGGAAAGGCTCACAGGCAAGAGGCGGTGGTGTGTTCTATCAAAGGCTGTGTGGGACCTTCTAAAGGGACCTTGAAGGAAGGACCCAGGTTTGGTGTACAGCGAGAATACACGTATTGTCTTAGTGCCAAGAGTTGCTCACCTGTTTCTGCTTTTGTGATTTCTCTGTCTCCCCTGGGTCGCACTGTGCCCCACCTGGCACTGTGATGAGCGACATGAGCTGTGTGGGTCTGCACTAGTGCACGACTTCTTAGCTGGCGGATGTCACGCTAAGTATTAGAAAGTTGCCTAATTTCTCAAGATCTCCGGGTCTTCACCTGTGAATTGGGGATGATGATGGACCCGGGCCCATCTGGTTATGGTGAGGATTAAATGAGGCCGGCATTCGAAGAGCTCCGCACGTCGCCCACTGTGTACGTGAGCTCAACCGGCATTGGCCAGATCGCCTGGCATCCCTTTGAGTCGTTTCCCCCTGTGTAAAATGAAAGTCAAATCCTTTCTCAACACCTACATTTCATCCACCTGCTCCTCTCCCTGCAAACAGATGAGCAAGCTCTATCCGGGCGACATCATCCTTCATCCGTCCCAAGAATTCCCCTTCCTTTCCCTCTCTCCCCCCATTCTCGCCCTTTGGGTCCCTTTACATTTCTCCTCTTGCTCTTACAACCCTGTCTCCAGCCCTCACCACTCCTCCTCCTTCTCTTTTCCCAACTCCTGCCTCTCTGTCTCTCCCTCCCCTTTCCTCCTCTGCTGCTCATTATAAAAAAGAAATCTTTCTAAATACGCCAAAAATGCACTGATCCCCCAAGGACCCCAGTCTAGCACAAAGGGCTGGTTCTTTCTGGCGGCTCCATGTGGCCTCCTTCTTGCCCACTGCCTTTGAATCGTGGCCTCATTCACATGACTGGAAGGGCTAACTGGGGATTTTCCCATGTGGCTGGGTGGGGAGGAGGCTGGGAGGGCCCCAAGTTGGATGAAGAAGGGTGGAGACAAGCAGCTTAGAATCTTCCCAAAGTTTGGTTTATCCTCAGGGGGGAAAACAACTGCTTCCTGGATACCATGAATAACTCCTTGAAACCTGGAGAATTCTATCAGATTTGCAAGAAGGATTCAGGTTAGAAATCAGGAAGACTGTGCAGACCAGGGAGGCCACCATGTGGAATGTTCGCTCTAGAGCACAGGCAGAGTTGGCCTTCTTCTTGGGAGGGGTTTGGAGGCAAAGGAGGGGCTCCAGGAACCCTGGGGTACCCTCTGCATGGGAGCACTCTGGGATTCTTCAGGGATTGGAGTGCTCTGGGCACTCCTCCCCTCCCACAGTGCTCTCTGCCCAGTCCCTGGTCCACAGGAGCACTGACCTAGAGGTGAGCGGCTCCTCCCCTCCAAAGCTGGGATGACCTTTCTCCAGCTGAGTCCAGAAAGAAACGCGTGTGATGCATTCAGGGCTGGGGGAAGGGAGACTGGGACAGAGGAGGGGAGCATCCGAGGCCTTTCAGTCCCAAAGGAATCCAGCCTTCTCATAGGGGCTCAGGGACAGGCACCCGGGGGAGCTAGCGCAGGACCCCAGAGGGCTCTCCCCTGGGCTGTGGCGTTGCCCAGCCCTCACGTCCTCCCTGGATTTCTGAATTTCCCACTCTGCTCCCTGCATTTTCCAACAGCCTCCCCTCCCTTCCCACCCCACCCCACCCCACCCCACAGCAGCTGGGTGGCTGGAAGTCGGCGGTGTTCCTGAGTTAATCAAAAACTTCTGTACTTTGCCCTTGAATAGAGGCCATGTTCCTTTGTCCCAGGGCAATGGGGTCAGCTTGCTCTTCTCTGGCTTAATGTTCAAAGAGTAAAGGGGGGTCGGGGGGGGTGCTGGGGTGGAGAGGAAATCAACGTTTATCAAGAACTCCTGCTGTTATCAGGCACTGGGCTGGGTGCTCAGCAGACACCGACCTCACAAGTGTCCTACTAGGGGTTGGGGGGGGGGGGGTGTCTCTATTTTGCATTTAAGAGAACTGAGCTGCAAACCCTTAAAGAAGTTTGTCTCAGACCTCATATATTTGAAATGAAGGATGGAGAATGCATGGAGGCTTCCAGTGGAGTTTTGAGGAGGTTTCTAACCTATGATTTGGTTAGAAAGTTCCGTGATTGTCCGTAGAGTAAGCACAGACAGCTGAGGTCAGCCGTGATGTTCTAGCTGGGCAGGAAGAGTGAGGGCCTGTGTATAGCCTGGACTCGTGCAGGGCCCCAGGGAGAAGGTGCACAAGGCTGGACGTTCCTTTGGACCCAGAGGCCACCCAAGATGGCCTTGTGTACAGATGGAGGGGGTTAGAGAGCATCCCAGACCCAGGACTCCCCCTCCAAGAGCCCTGGAGAATCCTGGTGTGGCCCAAGAAAATCAGGAGTTTGCGACACTTTGCTGGAGAGGCAAAGTTCATAGGTCTTGTCCCCATGTGGGGCAGGCATGGCCCTAAAATGGGTGCCCAGCAAAGCAAGGGGGGCTTAGGGAGCACAGTTCTGCCCTCGTTGCGTCCACACCTGCTCCCCTGGCCACCCTCTCACTGGGCATCCTGCCAGTGGGGTCAGCTGGCCCTGCCTCCTTCCTGGGTCCCAGGAAATGTCAGTTCTTTTTGCTTCCTTCCACTTTCTACTTCCCACTTGCCCTCTCCCACTTCCTCTGCCTGCTCCACCCCACCCCCCATCTGCCCTGAAAAGCAAATTCCTATCCTGGTCAGGAAGCTTTGCTGGAATCTGGGAGGCCTGGCTAAGGGAGAAGAGGCAGCAACTGCAGATCCAAGAACAGGCCTGAAGGAATGAAGGAGGCAGAAGGAGGGTCAGCACTGGGAACAGATGAGTTCCTGGCAGGCAGAGGAGGGGAGGGCTGGTGAGATGACTGGCCCCAGAATCCACCAGGCTTCTGGAGAGATGTGGGGTGCAGGAACAGAAGAGGCAGGTCAGGATAGGGGGTACTCAGGTCCCTGCCCTGCAGAGAGGGCACATGGCGGGGTGGGGGCTGGGCTGGGGGGCGGGCTGGGGAGGCACATCCACCTATACCAGCCCACACTCCCAGCTCAGCCCACAGTCCCAGCTCAGCCCACCAGGTTGTCTGGTTTAGGCTGCAATGGGAAGCAAAAGCAGAGAAGAGGGGCCGAGCCAGGGGGAGACTGAAAAGTCAGCAGCAGACAGGCAGCCCTGGGCTGCCCCAGGCATGGAGACCACTCTAACTCAGGGCCCGCACCCTCTCTAGGCCTGTGTCTGAGAACAGGCTGAAGCCCCAGCAGCAGGGCTGGCTGGCCGCCTTCCACCGCCAGCCCCGGTTAACCCTTGCACAGCTGGACATCTCCTCCTGTTTCAGCCCCCTCTCTCGCACAGCCAGCCACAGTTCCTAGCATCCCAGCACATGGTGGCCTTCCTCTGCCTGCCCAGCCAGCTCCTGGAGCACTGACCCCTCCCTTGTCCCCAGTTTCTCCACATGAGCAGGCCCTGCCTCCAATACTCCCAGAGAGCCTGAGCACTAGTCAGCCCTAAAGAAACAGACATAGAAGGTCCAGAGTGTTAGGACAGACAGGTCTTAGCTGTCCTCCAGTCCCCCTCCTCCTTTCCAAGGAGACAACGGAGGCCCAGGGCCACATGGATGCTGAGGGCAGCTCAGGATCACCTGATGAGGAGGACATCCAGGGTGCTCAGGGCCAAAAAGGAGGTGAGGGGCAGCCTCTGTCAGAGAAAGGGCAGAGGATGGGGAGGGACAGGGCCATTCCTAGGCTCAGGAGTACCCAGTTCTCCCAGGGGAGGGCAGGCTAGTCCTGTTACCTGAAAGGGCAAGTGTTGCCTGAGGTTAGGTGTGGAGCCCCAACTGGTTCAGGGTGGGTTTCTGTAGGTGGCTGGAAGTGAGTCACACCTTCTGTGTGTGTTGCATGTCCTTGTGTGGATGTGCTGAGTCAGTGTGTTGTCCTGTGTGTCTGAGGAGGTAGGCATTACACGTGTGTGAGAGGCACAGGTGCCAGCCCTGTGTGTGCAAGTGGGCCTCTATATCTTGAGGAGCCATACTTAAGATTGTGGTCAGGATGTGCTGGCACACCCGTGTGCTTGTGCGTCTTTGTCCTGCCTCTCTATGTCCCACCGAAATCAAGTGTGTGCAAGGGTATGTCTGCAATTGTGGGTGTGTGTGGACAGGGACCAGCAAAGGGCTAGGAACAGGGACACAAACTCACTCTGCTGTGATGGTTGTGCGGAGATGCGGGGGCACCAACGTGCTCCGAATCCCAGCAAACTCCAGCTCCTGAGTTTCCAGCTGTCCCAGCTAAACTGCGCACAGATGTGTGCTGCTTTGCTGCAGCCATAAACAGACCTCCCAGGATTTTTCCAGAGGAAACGCAGAAATATTTTGGTGTCTGCTCTGGGCAGTAGGATAGAGAGTGGGGATGGGGCTTGAGGATCGGGCTCCAAAACGGAGGGACTGCAAGTCAAAGGGAAGCTGAAGAGGCAAGAGCATCCCCAGAAGGCCAGTGGGGGGGCCCTGATGGCTTCCAGCTGTGGGGTCCTCAACAGGGCCCCAGCCACCATCTGGGAGAGTGAAGCCCAGTTGCCAGGGATGCCACTGGCTCTGACTGCTGCTCCACCTCTCCCCAGGCCCCTCTCCTGAGGGTACAGGGTCCCTCAGAGGGACAAGGACCCCATTGCCTTCCAGGAGGACACACCAACACACGGCCACACCCTCACCCCACAGCGGCACACCAGGGGATGCACCACACACACATGTGCACTGCAGCCACTACGGCACCGTCACCCACACACTTGACCACACACTCACCCTCACCACTATTCACACACGCACGTGCACACATGCTCCCTCACACTTCCTATGCCAGTATTTCAGAACATCTGAAACCACACAGAGATACCACACAAACACCCCCACCACACACAGACTGTAAACCACATGCTCTGGCACCATACACGCCCACCCCCACAAACACAGCCATCCCACACACCCAGCCCCAACTCTTCAGCAAAGTACAGATACCAGGGAAAATTTCCTCCACCCCCATACACAACTCCAGACCTTTCCAAGCCAAGGAATAGGCATGATACTGTTCTTAGGCTCCTCATCAAAGCAAACTATTTAAAGGTTTAAAAGAATTTGACTTGTTCCTGTCCCAGGATTACCTGGGTTGGTTTAAGCGCCCGCTCCCCTGGGGATGAAATCCCGGCTTCAACTATGCCCCTCGCTGGCCCTCTCTAGGGCAAAGCAGTGGCTCTCTTCTTGGCCCGTGACCCCGGGGCCGGGCCCCGTGTGCTCTCTGCCCTCTGAGGGAGGAGAGACCTTTGCACATCTGCCCAGCAAACTCTCGTGGAGCAGTTGCTCTGTGCCTGGCATGTACCCGGCAGGTAGGGGGCATGGAGCTGAAGGAGATGCGTTCTCCACCCTCAGAGAGCTTACAGCTCAGCATCAGGGGGGGATGTGGGCTGTACGAACGCCACTATACGTCCTGCCAGGAAGGGGGATAAAGTCCAGAGATGGGGGAGACCACTGCCAGCCCCAAATGGCTTCCTGGAGGAGTGGCGTGTGGACTGGCCTTGACTCACGGCAGCATTTACCTGTGCAGGCTGTGGGGGTGGGGCGAAGAATTGAGGCTCGCTCCCACCCCACAGAACTCTCTAGCATATCACCCTGTTTTATTGTATTCATAGCACTTACCCGAATTCACCTTGCTTATTTAAATATGGGTTTTTGTCTCTACCCCTATAATGTAAGTTAAGTGAAAACAAGTCCACTGCACTTAGAATGGGGTCTGGTCCTCTTAAATCGTGGAAGGAAAGGAGGAAGGGAGCGAGAGAGCTTCATGGGCCAGGGCACAGGGACACGGAGGTCAGTGAGGTAGGAGGAAGATGGTGGTGGGCCTTGAAGGCCAGGCTGAGGAAGATGGGCCCTAAAGATTCCCCTAACGCGGAGCCATTAGGTTTGCGAGAGGGCACTGCTGTGCACCGAGCCTCTGCGCCAGCCACAGGGAGTGCAAAATTCTTTTGACTGTGGGGCCTCTGTGTCTCAGAGGCAGCCAATTGATAGATAAACTCTGTATAGTAACAAGATTCAAGTGTCTGACCTTTAGCTTTATAGGTTCATATAAGAACCTATTATAGCATTATAGCTTATATTATAGGGCCAGGACAGACAAAAACAGTCAAATAAGATGAACTCACATAAGTCTTCTCTCCCTAGCTTCACCCTCAGACCAACCAACAGGAAGCAATCCTAGATGGAGACAGGTGATGATACGAAAGGCTTGTCCTTGAGGAAACACATTTATATGGAGCAGCCACGGCGTCGCCTTTGTCTAGAGCACCCTGGAGGAGTGTGGGCACAATAGGCCGGAGGCGAAAGTGCCTTAATCAGTTATCCTCTCCCAGGAGCCCCCTTCCACCCTTTGGAGGGTGACCAGGCCAGTGCCCAGGGTCTCACTGTTGCTGGAGAACAGCTCATGCGACTTTAGGGCCAAAGAGGTAGGCAGGGACTGAGAGAGACTCCTGAGAGCTACCCACCCCTTTCCCGAGCCCAGCCGGCAAGATGAATGCCTTGCCGAGGTTTCACTTTCAACTTTCTCCCCTTGGAGGGAGGTTTTACCTCGGCCATCACCACCCAGGAAGGCCTGGAAGCACAGCGGGGTGCTCCATGGCATCTGCAGCATTTCAGCCTGCTGCACGCTTGTGCTGAGCTCCGGCTAAGGCCCCACCGTCCCAGCTGGAGACATCTGAAGACTCCCAGCCCTGGGGTTGAAAGCTCCAGGACTGCGCAGAGGGGCTGCACAGTCCGCAGAGCCCTGGTGCCCGGCCGGGAGGAGGGATCTTTGGGTTCTGGTCTTGACTTCCTGGGACCCCTGTGGAGCAGGGGATCCTGTTGGAGCCAGGTCGAGTCAGATGGCTCAGGCTCCTGGGGGAAGGGGCAGAGCAACAGTAGGGACCCCACCCAGACAGACAGAGCAGTGGGGTTGGCACAAGCTCTGGACTCTGACATGTGGCATTTCAGCCCCGACTCTGCCACTGACCAGCTCTGCTACCTTGGGCCAGTCAGTTCTGCGCCACAGTTTCTCATCTCCAAGACGGAGACAGTTATCAGCACTCTGCCCTCTTCAGAGCGATGCCGCGGGGATCGATGAGACGAGAGAAGAAAGGAGTTTGAGCTGCACACATGAGGCAGACGAGGCCATTCCCTCTTCCCTGCAGCCCAGGATGTGACAGCAGGAGGGACTAGAAAGGCCCTGCACTCAGTAATTCGGAGGCTCCTGTTTCTCCACAAGGGTCCGGGGTCTGAGTCCCAGCTCCCCTGCTCACGAGCTAGGGAACCTTGACCCAGACATCTCAGCTCTCTGGGTCTTCGTTGCCTCTTAATCTTTAAACTGGGAGAGGAAGAGCTGGGACTAATGATTGCCAACCTCTGCATTTGGTCCCTGGTCCCTCCAACCCAGATTCCAAGGTCTGAATTCCCCCTGCTGTCCTCTCTTACTCTCAGCCAAAGGGAGACTGGGGCAGAGGGCACGGGGCTCCTGGTGAACGCGCCCGCTGGCAGGCAGCTGAGAACGGCTGCAGATGGGGACAGAGGACAGGACTCACCAAGTGCCAGGGATGGCAAAGGACCCAAAATGAGCCTACAACCACTCCTTATATCAGATGGGCAAGCGATGGGGCCTTGGAGATGCCAAAGGGGGAGGCTCCTTTGTTCCGCGGCTCCTTGTGCTATCTGTCCGTCCTTTCATTCCATCTTCCATTTTCATTCACTCGCCTGTGCCTGCTGTAAACATTGATAAAGCCGTTACAGCACGTCAGGCACCGTCCTGGGTGTTGGGAATACAGAATTGAGTAATTTCACAGCCTCATGGGGGCCAACGAGAGATATAAACAGACAGTTCCCACCCAGATTGAGCAGTGCTGGGAGAGCAGCCTGCGCTGGGGGCCGCGGGGCACGGAGGAGGGCCTGCGCCCAGCCATGTGGGACAGCTCCTTCCTCAGACCTCTCACTCAGCTTGCGGAGACGATGGGAAAATACAGACGTTGCTTGGTGCCCAACAGCTTAGAGGGTGGTAAAGAAAAAAAATGCCCGAGAGAAAGGTTATGGGGTAGGATAATTAATGTTTTGCTAAGGAGGAAAATATTACTGTGTGTTGCTCAGCATGCAAACACCTCAACCAACAAAATGGCTGGGAGAAAACAAGTGGAACTGCAGGATTTTTCTCACAAAGATTAAAAGAAAAGAAAAAGACAGCAGTCACAGACATACCTCCTCCCGTGGCTGAAAGAATGTTCCCCGTCAGGTGAGGAAACCAAGGCCCAGCGCTGGGAAGGGCCCAGCTGCCGCTCCTTCCTGGACGAAGGCCGGCCCAGCACACAAACCCCGCACCCCAGCCCCTGGCCCACTGCCATTTCATGTTAAGGCTCTCCTCTCAGTGCCTGAGGCCCGGGGAGCTGCTGTACACACTGCTTGACCATTGTAAGGAAGAAGAGATTTCTAATTTCAGAGGGTGCATCCAGCAGGTGTTACTGGCAGACATCTGCCTCCTAACCCGGAGAGGCCCATCTTCAAGGGAAGGTCGCATTGTCTACAGCTCCTGTTCACAGTGGAAGGACCTGGATAATAGGAGAGAAAAGAGTTCTTTTTGTTTCTACTTATGTGAACTGTAAATATGTGTTCAGAATCTCTAGGTGACAGGATGGGCCCAGAGGAGCCACTTTCCCAACTGATGCCAAAGTTGACAGGAGCTGCCAATTAGCGCCAAGAAAATCCACCAGAACAAAGGTGGTGCTTCTCTTCCCCAGGTGTGATTCCAGGGCCACTGCCCGTCTAGGGGAGGGCTCTAGAATTAGGTTCCCCTCTACAACCTAGGTCTGGGTCTGGGCCTCAAGACACACATGTTCAGGAAGGGTCCTCTTCCCATTGTGGTCTCCAGATTGCTCGGGGGCTGGGGCCTGAGGGCAAATCTAGAAGATGGCCTGTTGCTGCAGCACCAAGTTGCTGACCTTGACCGCCCCCCACCAGCCCCCCGTTTATTCCCTGACTACAGCCAGTCTGGCCCTAGAGTCCAGGCAGGGACAAATCCTCGGTTGTGTGGGGACCAGGGAGCATCATACAGCCAGAGGAGTCGGGGCCTCCTCACCCTTCACTGGGACAGGATTGGGCTGAGTCCTGTCAACCAGCTTGGGCATGGGGACCCCTCTTTGTGTGCCCAGGGGAGATGCGGAACCAGCAGTCCCCCCCATGCAGGGCCGGTGGGGAGAGGCCTCCGGGTTTGCAATGTGGCTGCCACTGGCAGGGGCTGGCAGTGTTTGCGCTTCTGGCTCTGCAGACTGTGGTCAGCCTGAGGGCTTCCTCCACCAGAGCCGCCTACTGCCCTCTTGGCCATCAAAGACTGTCACATGCAGCCACTGTCCTCCCCTTGCTTCCCACCCCCACTTGCACCTGGGGTATGAACGCCCCTCTCATGGGTATTTACATCCCTGCTTGAACACGATACACAGGTCTTCAGCCAGCCAGCTCTTTTCCACTGTAGACCCCGCAGGTCAGGGTCAGGTACTCCTCCACGCTCCATACAGTGGGCAGAGTGTACTCTCAGTGTCAACATGGATCTGGATGAGAGTCCCAGCTTCTCCTGATATTTGGTCTTGACAAATTCTCTAACCCTTCCCTCAACAATAAAATACCAAAAAATATTTGTTTCACAGATTTGTCAAATTAAATGAGACAGCCTCCTCTTGATGTGAGCTCCCTTCTCGTTCTGCCCTAAGTTCCTAGGAAACGACTCTAAGAGACCTATATGCCTTTACTCGGGTGCTCCTGAGAGGAACCCCGTGAGGGGAGTGAAGGAAGCAGGGTGGGTAGAGGGAGAAGTTGGGCTTTAATGCAGTTACAACCAAGGCCTCGGTTAACCCCACGGGGAGCTCTGGCGCTGGGGTGGCCCTGCAGAGATGTCCCACACTGAAGCAAGGGCCTGGGCTTTGTACCCCACATCAGCCTGTCATTGGATGCAAGCTATCCCAGCCCCACCTTAGGAGGAACATGCCCTTGGGCAATGCAGCTCCCTCCCGCTGAGGGCAATTCTGCAGGGACAGGCTCTGAGCCTCCCCAGCCAGCATGAGGCAGCTGGGGCAATGAGTGCCTCCATCCCTAGGGGACTCTGGGCTGGGCACACCGGCACCCACTACTACTACAACCTCTCTTCTCCTACCCCAAACCTAGGTTAACTTAAAAGGAAATTCACCACTTATTTTACCCTCAAAACAAGTGTATTCCAGAGGAGCCAAATGAATTGCATCTCAGCATGTGCATGCTATGAACTATAAGCAAATCCGGAAAACAAAGGAGAGGAGGAGTTGCTTTTACAGAGGAAAAGGGGGCGTACAGGGGGGCTGTTTTAGCCTTCTTTTCCTTTTTTTTTCTTTCTGGTGAGCAGAGATTGGCCCTGAGCCAACATCTTTTATCGATCTTCCTCTTTTTTCTTTTTTTCTTTGTCCCCAAAGCCCCAGTACATAGTTGTATATCCTCATTCTAGTTCTTCTGCATGGGATGCCACCACAGCATGGCTTGATGAGTAGTACATAGGTCCATGCCCAGGATCCAAACCGGAAAAGCCCAGGCCCCAAAGAGGAGCACAGGAACATAACCACGAGGCAACAGGCCGGCCCCAAAGAGGAGCTGTTCTAAATGAAAGTCCGTTGGGAGAAAGTAACAGTTCTGGACTACATGGCTTCCCATTGCCTGAGCCGTGGCGTTTCTCATTGGCTGGGCTGTTGCCGGGTGGGGAGAGAAATCTTCCTTCAGTAGTAAAGTAGTTTTCCTTCCTGTTGGGGATGCAAGTGTCCATCTCTACCTATCTGGAGCAATCGATGATGTGTGATAGGGCATGAGAGCTCCTCCCACAGGCCTTCCCAACTCCAATTTGGTTCAGGTTTCTTTTATTAATTTCCACACCTAATACCAGTTTCCAAGAAGTGAGTTAAATTCACCCTAGTAGAGAGTCCAACTGGGAATGAGAAGGCTGTCATTCCAGTTTGGGCCCAAACTCTTGCTTAGATGCGTAGCTTTGGACAAGTTCTTGAATTTCTTTTACCCTCAGTTTTCTCATTTTTAAATAGGATATAATAACTTCTCTGCCTTCCTTGAGGGGCTGTGGAGAGGATAAAATGCCATAATGCAAACTGTGAAGTGCTCCGAAATCTGTGGCATTATTGTAACATGGTAACTGCACATCATAAATTCAGTCAGTCCTAACTCCAGTTATTCTTTCTTGTGCCCCCGTAAGTTTACTCCTTCCTATCAGGCTGCATGTCCTTTTGTGAAGTGAGGAAAATGGATCACCACAGCCACGGCCCACCCAGGGGGCATTGGAACGCTCTGCCCCAAGGCCCCATGAGAAAGCTGCTGCTTACAGGACCGGAAGTGGGTTGGGTGTGCAGGCCACAGGGGCCTGAGGCCCTGGGCGCTGCCCTTTGGCGGGGTTAGGGCTGGGGGGAGGTGTTTGAACTCAGGGCTGGCTTTTCCAAGGGGTTAAAGAACAGTGTTGGGGTACCCAGATGGCAGATGCGGTGCACTGGGGTGCTTCCTTTGAGTGCCCCGTTTGTTAGTGAACCATGTCCTGGTGGTAAAGCAGGTGGCCCTCCTGGCCTGTTCCCCACCCCCACCCCTGCCCCTTACACAGTCTCAGCTGCCACATTCATCCATCATCAGCCTCCCTTCCTGGGAGTGAGATGTGCCCCAGAAGCATCTTGTAAATCAGCGGGGCTGCCTCTACCCCTACTGTCCCTCTGGCCCTCCACAGAGCTGAATCTTATTTTCTCCCCCGAGCCCAGCTGTGGGCATCATTTCTGGGTACTTCAGAAGCCTGGTTACATTGCTTTTCCTTTCAACTGACTGTGCTGGACTCCTCTGCCTAGATTATTTCACCCAATTTAATTCCTGCTTTTTTTTCCTCTCCTCACCCCCTTTTTCTGTAAGTCTTTTTGGTGGGAGGAGTCAGGGGGCCCTCAAAGGAAACAATTTCCAATACCGGTCCCCTCTGTGGCTGAGGAGCTGGTTAAAGGCACAGAATCGGGCTTCCACGGAGGCTCCCCTACCAGGTCTTTGCACAACTCTGAGTGCTGGCCTCTGAGGGTCCCAGATGACTGGGAAGTCTGCACGCCAGCCTCTTGGAGTCTGCGGAAGCCCACCATTTGCTTCAGCAGCAGATCTGCAATGGTAGAGGAAAGGAAGCCTGAATTCTGGCAAGACTACTCTAGCCAACAGCAGCAGCATCACTGGAGAGCTTGTTAGAAACGCAAATTTTTGAGCCCCACCTCAGACCTGCTGAAACAGAACTCCAGGGGGGTGGGGGTGGGGATGGGGGGACTCCAACACCTGTAATTTAACAGGCCCTCCAGGTGATTCTGATGCACAGTAACAAAGAACATGCAGGAACTCCCCTTCATTCAACCTTCAGGGAGCATGGATGGCCTTGACCCTCAGAACAGGCCAGCACCAGCACCACTGCCACCAGGTCTAAAGAGCAAAGGTGGGTGTGGCCTCCCAACAGAGGGTTCCAGTTTCCCAGAGCAGGTGGTGAGGAGGGAGTCCAGAAGGAGCCCAGGGGAAGGTTCTGGAATGTAGTCCATCATTCATAGGGACCTAGAGACCTGGACCTCAAGGCAGAGGGTGGGTGCTTCTAGTGCACACAGCACTATCCACCCCAGAGTCAGCCTCCTACAACTGCCTCCTTTCCAGGAAAAAACCCCAAGCCCTGGAAAGCTAAGTCACTGGCCTAAGGTCCCTCAGAAAATTAGCGGCTGAGCCCAGACTCAGGCAGAAGGGAATTGATCTGAAAGAAAATCCCAGCTTCTGGGGTTCCAGGGATTTGTTGATTCATTTAGTCATTTGACAAACAGCACCTACAGACTGCCAGACAGTGTCACCTGCTCATCTAACCAAGCCTGTGAGGTAGGGGTGATCCTCTGCACTTTTCCAGTGGAGGGAAATTGAGGCTTCCAAAGGTGAAATTAAAATCACTCTCCCAAGGTCCACAGCTTGGCAGCGAGTAGCAGAGTCAGGATTTGAATCCAGGCAGCCAACTGGAAGCCCAGAGTTTGACCCACAGCTGATTTCTTTGGTGAAAAAGTCCTAATGGCCACTGCCCACAGCTCCTACTGTCCCTGGGAAAACTCATGAACCGAGACACGTGCCCCACAGTTCCCCCAGGGACGTGGGCCAATTCTGCTCCCAGCGCCAGCCGAGAACGTACAGAAAGGGCAGAGGAGAAGCAGCTATGGGGAGGCCTTTGGCTGTGACCTTACACTTCACTGGGCTGAGGGCCTGTCTCAGGACCCCCTCTCCCCCTGCTCTCCACCCCCAGTGCCGCCCAGCCTCGGGCAGGGCCCCACCATTAGTTCCAGACACCACGTCTCCTCTATTTATGGGTTTTTTTCTTTGCTTCTGCGGTTCTCCCTGGATGAATGCCCCCTTTCCCGGGATTTACAGCATCCTCCTGCGGTGGGGTTGATGTCACTTTAATGAGAGTTACAGCTGCCTTCAACTGTGACTACTGCATTCCAATTTACTGCCTGGCCTCCGGGAGCCCAGCAGGACTGCTCTCTGGCAGGGAGGGGTGGCTGAGCTCCCTGGCGGGGGTTGGGGTGGAGGCAGGAGAGCTGTGGTCTCCACCTCCTGCCTGCAGACAGCCGGCCCCAGCTCTGAACTAGGGCTCCAGGCTCCTGGCGGACCCTGAGCAACATGGAAAAGGAAGAATGAGGGCCACAGGGCAGGGGGTGTGTGCAGGTTTTACCCCAACACCATAGGTTTGGGAAAAAGAGATTGCTCAGCTTTCCCAACGCCTTCTCCTCCACCCACCCCCGTGAGAACCAAAGCTCTGAACTGGAGGACCGAGGGCAGAGGAAGGTGGAGGCATTCACAGACAGCCTGTTGTTCCCTAGTTGAATCCAGATGTGGACGGCCCAGTGGGGGAGGGAGGGAGGGGCTCTGGAGGCGCCTGGAGGGAGGAGGGGAGAGGGGGAAGGGAACTGGGAAAGCAGAACTCCCAGCAGCAGTGAGACCCGGAGATGCCCTGGAATCATTTCTGGATTTCAGTGCCCTCTGATTGGGGTCTAAAAGCATCACCCCAAACTGGCCTCCATTGTCTCTAGTTAATAAGTGTGAGGCGATGTTGCCAGTGGCTCTGGCACCTACGGAAAAACTGCCACTGTTTGTAGAGCACTTATCAAGGACTTCTTACCCTGCAGCCAAGGCCTCCAGCTCTGTGAACTTTTCCCTCTGCCCAGCACCTCTGCTACAGGGCCAACTGTGGAGGCAAAGTCCAAGAGACCGGCGTGTTGGGTTGGGGTCCAGGGCATTGAACACAGAACTTCATTTAAACATCACATCAAGCCGATGAGATAGGAATTATTATATTCATTTTGGTGACGAGGAACTGAGGCTCTAAATCTTAGAGATTGAGTCACATGTCCAAGGCCACACAGCTAGAAAGTGGCAGAGCCACAATTCAGACCTGGGGCTGTCTGATTCCACTGCCCATGCTGTACTACCCATTTTGAAGCAACAGCATTTGCCCATCTTTAAGCAAGCCAGAAATTTTGGGGGACACTGATACCATCAAATGCCCAGGGACCCCCTCAGTTTCTAGAAATCTGAGGTCAGCTCAAAGTTGCCCCAAAGTCACGCTAGAGACAGACTCCCAGGGGCAAGACCTTGGCAGTGTGTCTATAACCCCCGACACTACTCCCCAGCTTCTTCCTCCCCTGTGCCCTCCTGGGAGGTGGGAGTCCTCTCTCCAGTAGCTGTGGAGAGAGAGGCTAGCGCTGTCCAGGAGGGCACAGGATGTGGATTCCCCTAGAGGCCGTTGCCCCTGGAGAGAGGAAGGGCCTGTCCCTGCCCTGGCCCACCTCCCTGTTGCCATGATCAGGTTCAAAGGCACGGTGGGGAGAGGGGTCCGAGGGTGCAGCAGCATAGCCATCTCCTTCTGCCAGTCCCTCTGTGGGACCCAACATACAGCGACTACCTGGCCCTGGGCAAGAGGCTATGCCAGGGGTGGGGACAGAGGGCTGTGGGTGCAGGAGGCCCTGGAGAGGGAGCAGGAGCTCAGACTTTGAAGTCAGATGGCCTGGTGTGGCCCTGGTTGTGCTGCATTGGCTGTGACCTCGGACAGAATGCTGTGCCTCACTGTGGGCCTCTGTAAAGTGGGGGGAGCCGTGGTTCCTATCTCCTGGAGTGCAGTGGGTGTTAAGTGGGGTGCCATATTTAAAGCCTTTGTCCAGTGCCTGCTACATAGTGAGTGCTCAAGAAATGTTAGCTCTTCATTGTTCTGGATTCCACTTGCCATGCCATTGCCGATTCTGGCCTTAGTCTCCTTATGCTTACCATGGGTAGAAAGATCCTTTTGGAGGAAACCATTCAGTTTCCCCAGGTCTACCCAAACCTCTCATTCCAGGGACCCAAGGGACCAGAGAGGTATTAATTAGCAAAGCCTCAGGACAGGCCCAGGCGTTGAGGGAGCCTTGTTGATGTTAATTGGTACTATCAGGTCTTTGCCCAGTCAGGATGGAGCAGTGCAGGCTGTGACAGCGTCTCTGCCCTTGGGGTTCACAATCTGGCCAAGACTGCACCCCTAGAGCAGCTCTGGTGGGTGGATGGGCAGGCAGCTCCTCCCCTCCCTCACCCTCACAGGACGCAGCATGTGAGAAGAGCAGGGGGTGAGTCAGGGGAGCGGGAGGGATGGGGCTACCATCTCCCATGAAAGGGTCAGGACCATGTTCTTAGCCCAACCAACACTCTGAGTGCAACCATAATGCGGGCACTTCACGGCATACAATGCCAAAGGCTGTGAAAAACGCCGGTTTCTAGCAATGGTTCTCAATTTATTTAATGAGCCCAGGGAGCCTGTTAAAATGCACAGTTCCAGGCAGTGCTCTCAGGGGTTGAAGTCCAGGGATCTGTATTTTTAACAAGCACCCAGGGATTCAAATGAGGGTGGTCTGCAGGATGGTACTTTAAAGAACACTGATCTGAGGTTTGTATGTCCAATATTAGTGCAAAGCCAGGCACACAGTAGGTATACAATAATGCTGATTGATGGAATAAACGAATGAGCGAGTGAGTGAACAGAATAGAAAGCCACTGAATGGTTCTGTAGGGTCTGAGCAAAAGATGTGCCTTCCTCCAGGGATTCCCTCTGTCAGGGAAGAGGGGGGCCCTTCCTCCCGGGTTCACTCCCTTTTATGGTTGGGACCAGACTTTTCTTACTGAAATTGAAAGTTGCTAAGTTCTAAGGGAAGTTCTAGTCCATGCAGAAGTCCCTCTCCCACCTCAAATCTATCCAGAGAGGTCAGGGATCCCTGAGGATTCTATTTCCAGAAAAATGCGAATACACGCAAGTGTTTAGGTGTAATTTCCAGAGTTCTGGACCCTGAAGCTACTCGTGGTTAAGGATGCCTGCTGGGGTGTCCTTTGATCTGTGAGTCATTGTTAATAGCAGGGAGCTGGACAAAGGTGAGAGAAGGATCAGGAGGAGGGTCTGAGCAGAAGGGTGAGGGGCCAGGGCAGGAAGCCAAGGTTTGGTTGGGTTTCTTAGGGAGAGCTGAGGGGCAGCTAGGGCAGCAGGGTCAGAGTTGGGGGTCTGAGGGATACGGGACAGGAAGCGGCTCAGGAGACCCAAGAATGTCCCACTTGTTCCAGCGCCCAGAGGACAGGGCACAGGGAGGGGAGGAACGGTTTTACTAAACTCCATTTGGAGCTAACTGTGTATCACATCACATTCAGTCCTAGTTATAACCCACGGCAGTAGGAGTTAGCACACCCTTTCTACACGGGAGTGAGCAGAGGCCACTCGTGGGGGGAGGGGTTCCGTTGGCCCAGTTTCCCACAGCCCGTAAATGGCAGAGCCAAGATTTCAACACTAGGCCTAACAAACCCCAAAGCCAGGACCCCCCCTCAAATACGGGGCTGGGAAAATCTCAAACTCTGCCAACCTACTCCCTCCCAGGGGACAGCTTCTGCCATCTGTCCTCCTTGATGCCACTGACGGCCCTTTCACAGGTTCTGTTTTGTTATTTGCAGGACATGAGACGGAAGTTCCGAATGGGTGGTGAGAAGCATGTTCCCTCCCCTCCGCCCTCTCCCAGATGGCCTTGACCAGGACCCCCATCCCACCCCATCCTACCCAAGGACTTGGGTTTGAAAGCTGCCCTAGTCTGCTCTGACTTATTCAAGGTCATGGCGGCAACCACAAGAACGGAGATGACTTTTCAGGTCCCCAACTTCCAGGAGGAAGCAAAAAGTTAAAAAAAAACACAACTAAGACCTAGTCTCTATGTAGATGAGACATATGGGGACATTTAGGAGGGACAGACAGTGGGCAGAGCCTGAAGCCCACAACCCTGGAGTTAGACCTGGGCTCTAGGTCCCACCTCACTCCTTTCTGGTGTGACCTTGGGCAACTACATTCACTTCTCTGAGCTCAATTTCTTCACCTATCAAGTGAGTAATAACACCTGCCTCCCAGAGACATTATAAGAATTAAGTGAGGAAATGAGTCCAAAATTCCCAGGCTCGCAGTCAGCAATGGACGGATGGTCACACAGCCTCTCACCACTTCATTTTTAATAAGTGAGATATTTGGAGGAAGTAATTTGAAATTCCAAATAGGAGACATATAAAATGAGAAATAATTTTTAAAAGTTGGGAATTGATTGAATCATCTTCTTTTCTCATCTATAAAATGGAAATCATAATACTACCCACCTCAAAGGGTTGTTCAGCATTTGATGAGAATTCATGAAAAGCCTACAAAATTCTCCAGCAGAATATTAGCACGCATACGTGATGCCTATTATTGATCATACTCTTCTGATTTGCAAAGGGACACTATACACAGGTGAGAGAAACTGTCCACACTGAGGAAAAGGTGGAAAGATTAAATTCAAGTCAAAAGAGATTTGTGTTATACATTAGAAAGAACTTTCTAGTTGAAAGCTGGCTAAGATCCCATACTTGCACAACAGTCAATAAGTCCCCTAAGGACATTATGGGGTCCTTTCCCTTCACAGCCGTTAAAAGAGAGATGGAATATTGTGTCTCAGCGGCTGCTAGATATGTCCCTGGCTGGAGGCATGAATTACAGCTTTTTATTGTTTATATTATGTTGATTCATATTAGATTCATATTCATATCTCAAGTCTTTCCTATAAGATCGTATAGGAGAAAATTAATAACAAAGGAATGATTAGAATGAACTCTCAACTGTCTACACCATGGCATGCTCTGTAACTATTAAGAATAACATAGGAACTGTGTTATATGTGTATATGGAAATACATATAGGAAATAATCTGGGAAAAGCAGAACTGGGAACACAGAGCCTGCAATGAAAACTTCATAAAAGCCACAATGCTCAGAAGACAATTTGGAATAAATATGGATCAGGTTTTATTTTCTCTCAAATAGCCTAAGGCTATTACATGCATTAATATATATATAATGGGATGAATAGGTGAAGCACAGGGGATTTTTAGGGCAGCGAATATACTCTGTGTGATACTATAGTGATAGATACATGTCATTATGCATTGTCAAAACCCAGAGAACATACCACAGAAAGCGTGAACCTTAACGTAAACTATGGACTCAGTGTGATAATGATGTGTCAGTGCAGGTTTATGGATTGTAACAAAGGCACCACTCTGGTCCAGGATGTTGATAGTGGGGAAGGCTGTGCATGTATGGGGGCAGGGACTATATGAGAATTCCATACTTTCTACTCATTTTTGTTCTGAACCTAAAATTGCTATTAAAAATTGTCTATTAAAATTCTTTTTAAAGCTCTATTGAGATGATAATCAAAAATGCACTAGGCATATATATTGTTATCATATTGTTTTCTCATTGTTTTCCCATGGTATATCTCTCCATCTGTTCAGAAAAATAAAATAAATCTTAAAAACAAAAGTCATGGGGCTGGCTCCATGGCGTAGTGGTTGAGTTCAGCACACTCCACTTCAGCAGCCTGGGTTCACGGGTTTGGATCCCTGGCACATACCTACACCACTCATCAGTCATGCTGTGGCAACAATCCACATATAAAGTGGAGGAAGACTGGCAGAGATATTGGCTCAGAGCTAATCTTCCTCAGCAAAAAAAAAAAGGTCATGACAGTGATGGTGGTTCTGAGATCCCCAGTTTGGGAGAGGGGGGTGTTCCCTTCTCTGCTAGATAAGGGAGATATGACTCCCAGTTCTGGCCTCAACTGGGACCTGACCCTCCCTTTCGGGGTAATGCTAGGCTCTTCCTCGACTCTGTCTATGCCTGGATGATACCATCAGCCTGATAGCAGCAGACCCGCAGCAGCTGCAACAGGAAAAGCTGATGCCTCTGGTCAGAAATGGTCCCCGTCCAGGTCCAGCTCGCTCATACTCAGCTCCCTGAGGAGAAGGCAGGACTTCTCATCCCAAGCCATAACACATACATTCATTTCGTAAGAGCAGTAAAAAGCTAGGCTAAAAATCCAACTGATTTTTTTTTTTTAGTAATACATTTTCTCAGGGCTTTGCATAAAGGAAAGGATATTTACCCATGGAAAACATAATAAACACAAGGCACACAACCCTGCTGGTTCCCCTCCTCTTGCTGCAAACACAGTAAGGTCTCTGCTGGAGCTGAGGTCGCAGCTCCACAGAGTAGGGTAAGGTCTCCGAGGGAGTGCGCTGCTGATGGAATCGCTGGGGTCTGAGGGGACAGGATGCTCTCAGGGATGCACATCTGTGGGTCCCAGGGTCTATAGTATACTCTGTACCTTTTGTGGTTTTCCAAGGGTAGGGAGCACCCCTGACATCTGCAAATGGCCTGAGGTCTTCTGTTTTGATGAGGTGGCCCAGGCTGCTACCCGGAGGGCCCTGTTCTCTGCACCACATGACCCGTAAGATTCTTGATGGCAGGGACTGTGTCTCAGATTCTTTTCCCCACAGCACAGGGCCAGGGGCACAGGGCTAGAGAAAACCTTAATACTGAGCATCCTGTGTGTACAAGGCTCGAGGGCTCGAGGTAGATACAAAGAGAAGCCAGATGGAGGCCCCTCTGCCCCCAGCAATGAAAAGGAGACCCTGTGTGGTGTGGCAGGGGGAAGCTAGGCCTCGCTTCAGTATGCTAGGCTTCAAATCTGAGCAGCACCACGAACAGCAGGCCTCAGTTCTTTTGTGCCTTCCGGTTCAAACACAAATGCTGTGAAATCATTACAACAAAAGGCAGAGAGTGAAAAGTCCCTGAAGAGCCAGCAGAAAAGTCATCTAAGGGCATCTCCAGGCTTCCCAATCTCAAGTCACGGTGCCACCCAACCGGCCAGGCCAAAACAAGGGAGCGGTTCTTGACGCCTCCCTCTCACTCACCCCCAAGTCCAAAGAAATATCAAATCTTACTTCCAAATCCTACTTCCAAGATGCAGCCGAAGTCCAAGACCTCTCTAGGTTCCTGCTGCCACCACCTGGTCCAAGGCACCCTTCTGCCTCATGCAGACTGCTATGATCCACTTCCAGAGGGATCTTTTGACAGTACAAGTTGCATCATGTCACCCTCTGATATATTACCTTTCAGCCACTGCCTATTGCTCTTAGGAAAACAAAACCAAGCCCACGTCCTAACACCACCTACAAGGCCCTGCACTGCTTCGCCCCTCCCAAACTCTGCTACATCGTTTCCAGCAGTTTTCCCTCGTCCCGCCTCAGGTACTTGGCGAAGTTTCTGGAGAGCCCGCCGGACGGAGGCCCCTTACACAAGCTGTTCCCTTTGCCTGGAACTTCGTATTTGCCGATCAAGCCTGATTCATCTCTTTAGTCAGCCTAGACATCACCGCCATTTTGAGGTCACCCGGTCTAGGCTAGAGTTTCTCTAACTCTCCATGGTACCAGTTATGACAATTGTAATTTAAATATTTGCTTTTGCACTTATTTTTTGTTTGTTTGTTTTGGGGTTTTTTTTGTTTTTTGTTTTTTTGAGGAAGATTAGTAGCCCTGAGCTAACTGCTGCCAGTCCTCCTCTTTTTGCGGAGGAAGACTGGCCCTAAGCTAACATCCATGCCCATCTTCCTCTACTTTATATGTGGGATGCCTCCCACAGCATGGCTTGCCAAGCAGTGCCATGTCCACACCCGGGATCCAAACTGGCAAATCCCGGGCCTCCGAAGCAGAACGTGCGAACTTAACCACTGTGCCAGTGGGCCGGCCTCTGCATTTATTTTTTTGTAATGTCTATAGTCCCCTTGTAGCAGAATAAGGAATGGCTCTGCCTGCCTTGTTCCACCACTGTAACTACAGCACCTAGCACAGAGTCTGACTCTAGATGACTAATTGACTGACTAACTGACCAACTGGAGGAGTGGATGAATGAATGCATGTGTGTCCAGGTAGGGGAGCAGGAAAGGCCTCCTGGAAGAACTGGGATGGAGAAGATGGTTATATTCGGGAATTTCAAGAGTTGCGGGCCTGGAATCAATGAGCTGGCAAATACCTATTGCAGTTCTGATTACTCAAGTTTCCTTTTCCTTCCTAAAAGGCATTGATTGATGGATCCAGCCCAGTTCTACCTAAGCTTCCCCTCTGCCAGGATTTCTGCCTGGGGAGAATGGCTGCTCACCCAGCAGTCCCAGCCTCTCTTCCTTTTCCACTCTCCCTCCCGGCCCGCTGCCTCTCTTTCCCACCACACCCTTGGATTAATGTAATTGAGTAATCGTGTGATGCTGTAAAACTAATTGGCACTTCTGCTTGGGCAATGAAGTGACCGGAGCTTTGCAGTTGGCTTGAGAGGCAGAGGAGAGCACCGCCACCCCATCCCCAGTTCCCCCTCACACTCAAGGCACAAGTAGTCAGCTCCATCTGCAAGGGTCCAGGAATGGAGGGCTGTAACACAACCCAAGCCAGATACAAGCCACGGAAAGAAAGGGGAAGAAAAGTCTTCCCACTTCCCACTGTAGCGAAGACAAGCTCCCTATCGAATTCTCCCCATCTCCAGATAGGGGACATTGGCTCAGTTTCCCTTTGGGGCCTTCTGCAGGACTTTGTCAGCACTTGTCTTCTTGGTCACAGACTGCGAGATGGTGTGGCATCTCTCTTTCTGCCAAATCGAGGCACACTAAGACGGAAAAGCGGAGGGGAGGGGCCTCCCAGGTTTGGCCGCCCACTTCCCCATTTCAGGGGCCTCAAGCAGCGTGAAACTGGCAGACTTGAAGAGAACAAAGAGGAAAAGTGTTCCTGAATGTGGATGCGTGTATGTGTGTGCGGAGGGTGGGCCAGGGGAGGAGGGAGCATGCGTAGGTCACGCAGGGATTTAATATTTGATACAACGGGAGAGAATTCGCAGTATTAAATAATAATAGCCAGTATTTATGTGGTCTTCACTATGTGCCAAACACATTGTGAAGTGTCTTGTACACAACGTTGCATTTAATTTTCCAAACAACCCAGCAAGGGAAGCATTTATGTGCCCACTTCACAGATGAAGAAATCGGCTCGCTGAATCACACAGCTCTGGAGTGGCCATGCTCCAGGACTGAGGTCCCCATGCCCTGGCTCTGAACCACGACTCCTAACTGCTCTCCTAGGGCTGGAGATCAGAAAGGAAGGGAAATTGGTTTATGGCATGGCAGAGGGCTTGAGATCAGACACAAAGACCATCCTGACAATGAGGGCTGCTTGGTTGCAGTGAGCATGATTAGGCTTGTTAAGGCTCTTCCTCTGAAGGCCTTCACATGGGAGATGAATGGACACTTCTATGCCTGGCCGGTTGAAGGGAAGCACTCCATGTTCCCAGCATGGGGCTGGCCGGTTTGAATTGACGGCCTCCCTGGGGTACAAGCTTGTCACACATGAAACCGTTGACAGCCTCCCTGGGGTACAAAATTGCCACACGCGAAACCGTTAGATGACGGGAGAAGATAACACAGGATGTGTGCCCGAATGGGGCTGGAAGAAAGCAAGGGCCACAGGCACGTAGATGCTACTGTGGTTAAAAGCAAGGGCTCTCTGGTCAGGCGGATTTGTGTTTGAGCCCCTGCCGGCTCTCCTATGTGTATGGCCTTGGTACCTTACTTAACCTCTCTAAGCCTCAGTTTCCTAGTCAATAAAAAGAGGCTAATAATAGAAGCTCCTTTGGAGGGTTGCCATGAAAATTAAATAAGATGATACATATAAAGGGCTTGGCACAGAACTTGGACATAGGGTACAATGGAGGTAGCTGCCGTAATAATTGCTATTGTCAGAGTCCAGAGGCGGGAGAGAGCCATACAGAGTGGAGCTGTAGGTCAGTAGCTGAGAAAGTCTTCCTGGGAAACTCGAGTTTTGTCCTGGATCTTGAAGAGCTGCTAAGGTACAGTCCAAAGGGAGGGATGGGGACAGAGGCAGGGTTCACATGGTGGAGTGAGACTTCAAATTCTCTATCTTAGAAGAAAAATCCAGTTTGATCTGGGGTTGAACTAAAGAAGGAAGTTGATTACGGGGTAGAGGTGGTGGAAAGAGACAGGGTCTTCCATCCTTGTTTCCAAACCCAGAATTTGAAGAGAGACAAAGACAGCCTCAGAGACCCTAACAAAGAAACTGGACACACAGGGCGTCTTTGCTTATTTCTCCTGGGATCTCTCTGGGGGGAAGCGGGGAGGGGCCTGGGAAGATGGCTGGGGGGACGGCACCTGAAATGGGGCAAGTCAGGAAATGTGGGTGAGGCCCTAATGATTGTGTGGGCTGATTCACGGGAAGACCTAGCTTCAAGGCTGGATTGAGATGAGTATCCTGTCAGGCAGGAGGCCAGTTTTGAGACCTGG